>NW_018403786.1:1497857-1617099 GCF_002113885.1 Mizuhopecten yessoensis | reverse complement strand
TTCATTGTCGGCTTACATATTGATGTACTATCTACTCTTGTTTTACTAGTAACACAACGGACATTTCATTTGCATTATAATTGTCCATTGATTTCAATTAAATGTCCATTATGTTACCAACGTCCATTATGTTACATGCAATGTCCATTATGTTATTTGAACTAAATATCCCAATACTTTTTGCAGCATTGCCTATTTTTGGTTCTTTTTGCCCATGGTATATCAATTTATAACCATAAGCTAATATATTGTTGTTTCATAAACAAGCATATGCATTTACGTTACAAATTCTATTCGGAACAGACCCCGTCACTATGCAATTACCTAAGCCATTGATATAGTTTGATTTTTGCCCTAACGAAAAAACTGAGGAAACTATTGTCCATGTCCTACTTATGAAATTGTACTGCTGTTCTAAATTAAACAAAATCTAAGTAAAAGTTCCTGTTTTTTACCTATCAAAAATCAATTTTAAAATTGGTAACATAATGGACATTTTTACCTTAATTACCAAATTTCCGTTGCTATGGTAACCAAACAGGTAATATTTCAGATTTCCGGTATTGAAATAATGAAATACTGATATATGTACTTCAGTTTGGTTATATAAAACTGATTGTTTATTGATGTTGTTTTTGCATTTTTTTCAATTCAGAAAATTGACATTTTCTGATAATGACTCATATACGTCCCTGGTATTACCACGGACTTAGATAATCTAATTCCGTGGTATTACAGACATCGTCTTACGTCAATTCTTAAATCGTGTAATTACGTAATTATCGTCTTACACCAGGGACACATCCCTGCTTACACTGATCTTAAAATCATGAAACCATGGCCATGATTGCATGAGAATTGTAGATCCACTATATGTGTTGTGAGAGTATGTAAATTTGTTTATGTCAATGTATGTGGTCAATTAATTCATGTAGAAGCTCAAAGTACCAATATATAATTCAACGATATTTGAAAATTACAAATTTTACTAGGTTATCCCCTATCACATCAAGAACAAAACACCAACAATTGTGTCTGGCTCAAGTGACTTCGCGTATGAATTAACGCATATAGATACGTATCTATAAATAGTATAGGTCTACATATTGTAAACAGGTATGCGACTTCACGTACTACTATCTGTATTAATAACTTCAATTGAATATTCATAAATAAGGCCTTATATAGGTGAGGTCATGCTTCTTTAATTCTACACCTAAGTGGCATCATATTTCTAGAAAACAAACATTTGTAGATCGAGGCGTACTCAAACATGGCGGCGTACTCAAACATATATGGCGGCCATATCCTTGCGAAGGGACCGTTCCACACACAGCTGCAGGTACACACTGACAAACAGTACTCCCTCAGTATCACTGTTGCAATTGTTGTTGTAGTTAAAAACTATCGATATAACGTAAAGCATTTGTGTTGGTTAATATTCTATGTTGTCCTTATCAAAATAATTAAATGATTTCTTTCTTAATTGAATTTTCTTTATATAGGTCATCACAATAGACTTACACAAGTCCGATACCTAACATTATGAAATATTGAAGTAACTTGAAGTTTCATTTCAATTAAATGTCGATACACTGGTATGGTAGCGTGACCACCACTCTGTTCTTTTGTGCTGATCCCTGTGGCAGGCCAAAATGGGGAAACTCCAGTAATTTTGATAATAATAAAAATAATATTAGATAACTTGCATAAATATATGGCGATGATTTTCTGGTATTTATCAACACTCAGTTTTAAAATTTAATATTAATATCTTTTTAATACAAGTAATTAATTTTCTAATATTGCCACCAAAAATTAAGTTATGTGATATTAAAAAAAATTGCTTAAATAATCGCCGAAAAGGCTGGTTTCTTCTTCTTCTTCTTCTTCCAGGTAAGGAACCGAATTCAATAAATGAATGTATTTGGTTCCGCGAGAACTTTGCGCAGTATCGGACAACACAGAAAGTATTCTCTTGACTATTTACATTAAAACGTTAAACAGAGGTATACAATTAAAATTGTTTATTGATAAAAGAGCGGAGAAAAGGTAGAGGTCTCAATTCAGTGCAGCAAATCATGAACTATATCTATCCATAAGAAAATATCCAAATTTGCAGGAGTGCCATATTAATCGCCTGGACTTCACAATTAATTCATATCCCGTCATCTAATTAAGCCAGTGATGTTTAAAGCTTGAACGATGTTCTACTTTACTTTATAATATGCTATGAGTTACCACTTAATTTTCTGGGGGGGGGGGGGGGGGAAACAGAGACGTATATATTACGTAATATATACGTATCTGGGGGAAAAGGTAGAAATTACCACTGAATCAATCAAACTATGTAAATATGCTGTACAGACCTTGATCCGCTGTCAAAGGGAGACAAATCTTACTATATAACCACTGGTATAAAAAATATATAAAAAAAATGAAGATGTGATTCGTTTCAAGTTGTTATGGCGTTATGTAAGAATACGAATAAGTACACGTAAAATATGCTACAGAGTTTGGTCTAATGTCTAACGGAGACGAATCTTACTTTATATCCAAAAGTGGAAAAAAAATGAAAAAAAAAACACTTCAGAAAATTCGTCTGCTGTAGAAGCGGACGTGAAACCACTCACTCACTCACTCAAACAAATAAGCGTTCAAAGAAAATGAAGATATGTTTCATTATGTCATGACGTAATGTGATAATTAATTAATAACGGTTTGATAACTTTCGGTTTGATTAACACATATGATATATGTAATGCTTACCCAGGATACAGGTACATTCTGCATTAATAATGACTTTTAAAAACAAGTTTATTAAGTTCAAATTCGGTAACATTTGATCTTATCAGAGACGTACATATATACTTTATATGTCTCTGATCTCATCGATGGTTATTTTTGATAGGTAAGTGTGAATTAATACATCTAAATAAGATTAATCTGTAACGTGATAAAAAATATCTATGTTGGTACATTTATATACTGTATAAAGAAATATTGATTTATCACGCATGCATGGTGATCAGTTGCAACAATTTAATAAATAAATAAATAAATAAATAAATAAAAATGGTAATTTTTGAGGACATGAGCTAAACGAAAGGCAAATTACATATTTAAAAATATGTATACAATTTTCATATAAAAATTGGATTAAAAATATGCAATTTATTGTTCAGAAAACATGCATTTTTCTATATAATAATTGGGTAACAATTATCGAATGGCCAAAACAGAAATCTATAAAGGAAACAATTGATAAGAAGAAAAATGCGAAAGCAAAGGAGGGAAACATTATAATAAACAATATACAATGTTACTATTTTGTATAATATTGGATAAAAAAAATGTTGAAAAATGTTAAAAAATATTAATTCTTGCACTGAAAAAAATCCCTGCAAGATCTAATATATATAATTTCATATGAGCTTTTGTCGTTTTGTTCGGATCTCTCTTTCTTTTTAAATATCATTAAATGTATTTACAAATATACTATGAATAGATTATATCTTATCCTAAATATAATGACGTTTCATCGTCAAACCCGAACTAGTCATAAGTGTGACGACACACTTGACTTTACGGTAGGAAACGTGACGTCACAAATACACGCACTCACTGGGCACCACAACACGGAAAATACTCGTCGGCCATATTGGAATAAACAAGCTTTGCTCGCTTATCGAATAAACACTGTTTACGGCCAAACTAGATCCATTTCGGAGCTATGGAGTAGCATTTATGGTGGATATTCAGCAAGGACCATTATGAGGTAAGCACACAACTGACAACTGAAGATTTATTATGCAACCGATCTGATTTTGTTTGGAAGCGCGAACGGCGGCCATTTCTATTTTCAAATTTCTTTGTGCGAACACATCACCCAAGCAGTCAATACCGATCTTGGGCAATGGGCGAATTTTGGAGACAAAATTCGGTACTATTCATGTGTTTGAGCCGCTCGTGAAAAGGCGAAGTCAATATATACATGTTTATGGTGGTATATATGCAACCGGAAATAATCGGTCGACGGCGTACGACGCGTGGTCCGTCGATTTCGGCGTCGTGTTTTTGTTGTGTTTACACGCAATCACTTCCTTTCATACGGGATTTCACATTCGTTTTCTCCATATTTTGCGTAGGTTTGTCATTTATGTGTAGCATTGTGTTAATTCAATGTTTATTGCATGACGCCAGTTTTGTTGTGTTTGTATAGGTGTATTAGTCTATATTACGCCCGAATATCGGCGTGGTAATGGCGTAATCGGATGACGTCGGATTCAGGTCGTTTCGGCCTAAATCTAGTTCGCCTAAGGTTGTTTCGACCTAAAATGAATATGTATTTTTGAACCTATAAATATCAATTGGAATGTTTTTAATGATTTAAAGAGAAATATTTTAATATTTCCAAACAACTGTGTTGTCTGAAGAATTACAACAAGGTATGTCACCTTGTATAATTTGCAGCTCTGATCGATCAACTATCAATCAAACAAGACAAACGACAAAAAGGCTAAGGGACACCTTGGATAACTTCAAGTTATTCATGCACAATTAAACAGAATGAAAACAAATCCGCCCTAAAAATAGTTTAGGGCGAAACAACTTGGTGCAAAATCACCCGGGACAAACAGGAATTAGAGCGTAATGCGACATGACACCAATGATGACATACAAAAATAATTTTGAACTGCAAATTAACATATATGAAAAAAAAATCAGCAACATAATTCAAACAGGATTTATTCATTCCCTTAGCATAATAGGCCTAATGTAGATCAAATGATATAACAAATGTCACATTTTAATCAGTTATAACTTCAATATTTAGAATTTTGTGTTGAAATGTGATATTTTCATAACAAACAGGTCTTTGTTTACTTTATATGTTGCTGTACTGTAGTTATATTTTGTGAGAGGGTGTACATGTTAGTTATAGTTATTTTCCAGTACAGGAACAATATGTTCCTCTACACCGGACTCTATTATACATGTAATATGTTCTCATGTTTAAATATTAGAGTTCACTTCCATCTATGGTTGCCTTACAATATATACCATACAAAGATTGGGTGGGGGAGCACTTGTCTGCTTGTTAAAATCAGTAGTATATATATAGACACAATCTGAATTTTATTGGCCAATGTTAGAAAGGATGTGGGATTAGATTAGCGCAGCGCTGCCAAAAGGAAGCTCCAAATTTGTAGGACTGAAACGATACGCCTACCTCACGATACAATTCATATCGCTGTACAGCATCCACGATTCGGTACGTTTCGATAGGATACAATACTTTCAATACAATGCTATTATTAAGAAATTGAAAACGTCAGGAAGTCACATTTGACTGACCAGGACTTTTTTGTTATGTCACCGATGTCTTTTTCTCTGGTGATGATATCGATGCCTTTGTCTCGAGAAAATGTCATGCTTCCTCTTTAGCCATATTTGTTGTGTTGTCTGCTTTGTAACTCATGTCAGTGTAACAAATAGTACATGTAACACATACTAACAAGTTTGCAAGGTAACGCATTAACTACGCGAAATCCGAAGTATCCTCAGACACAGGGGACTGAAATGATGCCGAAGCTTTCTTGAGCGTAACAGAGGCCTCAGAATTTGTTTCGTTGTTTGTTTAATTCATAGTGATCTGATTTTGAACCGACAACAGCGATTGAACAATGCAATCTCATGTTGAGGAGACCAACTAATCAGAAGCGGTGTTATATTGGGGAGCGTTGTTCTTACAGCCAAGCGGGAGCAGCACCGTACCGAACGTGTACCGTGGGACCGCTCAAATATTCGTGAACTGGACCGAAAAGAAATACTGCAGTGTTCTTGTACCGCAGTGTATCGTTTCACCCTTATAAGTTTGTCGCTATTTTTGAAAGCTGTTATTGTGTACTAACAAAATTCTGTCAAAATTCTGAGTAGTTATGAACAATTCATGTCGAGTATTCAAACTTGACAGGAGAAAATGTTTTCTTGGCATTCTTAATCTGTAGCGAAGAAGTTCTTAACTGTACAACCATACGCTTTAGAGGCAGCTGTCTGTGAACTTCTAGCCAACAAATTAAAGGTAAATTCTTACTTTATTTAGCTAACTTCTTGGAATACAAGTATCACCATTTATTCTTCATAAAAAATATCTTCGAAACAACATCTCAATCATCATTATAAATGAGTAATTTATTTTACGTCATATCCTACTTTTTGCGGTTTGAAATTCTCGCTACGGTACAGTAACCTCTTGCTCACGTATGTTCTCACTTAACATGTTTCTTTTTTTGGGCTATGAACACGAATATATATCTTATTCGATTTATATATTACGATACTTATAATTCTTCCTTGTGTTGTTACTATACATGTAAATTCAAAGCGACAATCATGTGTTATGTGCAAAGTCAGACTCACTGTCAGTCAACAGCGTGGTAGTATGTGTCACCGGCTTTCCCAAAAGAAAAACTGACCACATTGGACGTTGACGTCATGTCATTATCAACTACGTAAAGTGTGTTAGGAGGTATATATTTCCAGTATCTAATTGATTTTAAGGGTGTTACTTGACTAAATAGCCCCTTTAATATGTAAGTAAATATAAGAAAGTCATATGTACCATTATTCATTGCAAGATATCCAAATATATTGTAATAGTACTAATAGGCCATCGTCCGGGTTCAACGACTTGACTGTTTGTTGTGATTTATGCCGATGTCGACTCGGATTGTTCAAATTACTTTTTATTTAGCTGCTATAATTTCGTGTAATTCAAACAGGTTTGACAATATTTCATTAATTCTGTTTGAAATGGTCGGATGTTTATCGTAGTTGTGGACTTGCTATTTATTTTCGGATTTTCACTATTTCTATAGGAGTTCTGATTTTCCACATATGAATTTTGAAAAGTCCTTGTCCTGACATCTTCTCCTAATCTACTGGGCCAATTTCAAAGAAAGTTTACAGATGAGGAGTTATGGCCCTTTGTTAAAAATCTTTGTCCTGACAACATTTCCTTAACTACTACGACCAGTTCAGCAAAACTGGTTTATCTGGGCTAACAAGATTTGGTTTGCAAGTATGTTTTGGCATTTGAAGGGAGTACAGGAAGTATGTCAGTGACCTATATACTTAAATATGTGTACAGCTCAGTCAACAAAGATATCATTACTGGAGGGAGTACAGGAAGTATGTCAGTGATCTTTATATTAAATAAGTGTACAACTCAGTCAACAAAGATATCATTACTGGTGGGAGACTATGGATTGCTTTGCAATGCTCTGCCAATTAGCTATATATATATAGTTAGCCTTTGGCTTACAGTTCTTGTTTATATAGGAGCGGGGGTGTTAATTAGCATTTGGCTTACAGTTCTAGTTAATTTTATCAAAATTAAGTCATGAACTATCCTTAAATGAAAATCGGTGTAAAGGTTTTTCTTCAAAGGGGAAGATAAATTAATTTTGTGCCCGATATTATTCAGTGCACTTGTCCTATTTTAAAAACTTTCGAATTTGCCATATTTGATTTTTATACATCCATTAGCCCTTAAAAATAAAATCTGGAAAGTGGAATTTAGGACCTTTTCTGGAGCAAATTCTGAATGGTAAGTATTAACTTGATATTATTTCCAAAATTTTCCAAAACTGAAAAAAAGGATTCAATTACATTACAAATGTACATATAATTAGGGGATAGTACGTTGTTTTGAGTGGCTATACTGGCGATTAGAACAAGAAATTTGGGTTTGAACTCGTGACCGATAGGTCGAGAGTTTAAACCAAATTTCATGTTCTAATCGCCAGTATAGACACAAAAAACAACGTACTATCCCCATTCTAACACACCTTTACAAATATACTACGCTAATATGTTTTGAAACATTGTATTTACTTGTACGAAAGTACTTTGTGAGCTGAACTGGCGACGTGTCATTCTGCAGCGGACTGACCAATCGGAAAGAAGCTTTCAAAAGTCGGTCTTTTTGCCCCGCCCATACTGCCAAGAGCTCGATCTGTGTGTTGACGAGGCGGAATATTTGGATTGTTCGTGAACGTCCTGTTACCAAAGTTTATACGACACATTCGCTTTACTATTGAACAAGTTCTTACATTTCCATGTCAGTATGCATACCAATCTGTGCTTATTGACAAAATCGGTGATTATTTGTATAGATTTGTGAAGAGTTTTGTGTAAATGCATACGCTACATGGAAATGTTTGATTTGATTTCGGATCTAAATAGATGCCTTCACACGGATGGAACGAACGTTTCAGTGATAAATGGAGGTAAGAACAAGGAGTGTGTTCTTTTTACTTTTTAATTCATTCAACAAATGCATTTCATCGGTCGTTTCTGTTCTGTTGCCTACTAGCCTGTATCAGCGGGATTTCGCTATGAGGCGAGCTTGATGCCATATTATTTTGGTTAGAAACAGGGCGTGGCTTAAGTGCGATGGGAGGAGCTTAACACGATTGATCATGATTCTATCGCAGATTAGAACATGGTCCGTATCCAATCAAAACACGCGTTGCAAACGAATCGTGTTAGAATTACTGAATATGAACTGGAAAAAAATCTGGAATTAATCAATGAAAAGTTTTGTGTATCAATGCAAGCATTTATCATGTCTTTTGTTGAAAAATACAGATTTCAAAATGTAATTAAGGTCTGTTATCAATACTTACAATGTATGATGAATTAAATATTATTTTCTCGCTTGATCGGATCCATTGACCAGTTTCGATAGAGCAATTAATTAAACCTGCTCAACCAACAATCCACTGTTTTTGTCCTTCTTCATTGTTAAGCTTTCTTAACGTAGAACTATGGGTTAGCCTTGTTTTATATACTGTAATTACATATATATGATTATTACATATCGTCAGTATGGAAAGGTTGTACTGAATGGAAGCAGTTTAATTTGTTATTTTATACGAAAGTGAATATTTTTCTTAGAAGATAATCTGAAATGTAATTTTTAATTATGTCATGGACAGTTTAATTAACTTTTTATTACACTATAGAACTTTCAATATCTATACAGACCAAATTTATATAGAATAGTTTTTATTAAAATTTGGAAGATACATGTTTTCTTCATTTTTCTTAATTTTGGGAAAATAAAGCACATGATTTATTTGCAAAAAAATACAAAAGGGATTATTAGACACAAGTTATAAAACTTAAAAGTTTGCCTTCCCCCTTAAAGCAATAATGATGAAATATACATATTGCTGCACAGTAGAAAATATTGATGACAGTAAATTTAGATGATTCAAAGGGAACATGAATAAGATAAAATGTACAATATACAAATCTTATAGATTATATTTGCATTGAATATACCCTTACATGTCCCAGTAACCTGTATATAATATAAACATGCGCTGTAACATTACTATAAACAATCTATAGTTTTTATTTTCATATTGAAACTTCTGTCAATGATGCATATCATATAGTCACTAAAACAATATAAAATTTAATAATTTAAAATTAGCTTTGAAATCAACCTGCAACTTACCATAAGCCTATAATTTAATCAATAAACCCCTGTGCCACACCCTGTCAAAAGCCTTAAAAGCTTAGATATATCAAAAATGTCAGACATGTTTGTTGCTTACTTTCCAGAGCAGAACAAATATTATGATAAATTTCTATTAAGGCCAAAAAAAAAAAGTCTGTTTAGGGTTGCATTGGGAAAAAAACTAGGGTCCTAGTTGGGTCGGATTTTTTTGATGTTTTTTGGTATGTTTTTGGTCATGTGATTATGACCCTACTATGGTATGAAAAACAAAGAATTACATAAACAAGGTTCATTTGGAGGCAAATTTTTCTTCTTAGATGACATTTAGCGCCAACACGGAGCTGGAAGCCATTTTGAAAGGCAAGGTTAAAAGTTTTGGGTCGGGGGTAAAAAGCTAGGGTCAGTTGGGAACCCTAAACATACACCTTTTGTTTTTTGGCCTAATTGGTAAACGGTTGAATGTCCTTTAACAAAACCTGATTGATATTTGTAAAGTAAATTATTCTCTAACATATCATTATGAAGTTATTTGTGTATGACTCTCTCAAACAGTTTGCTTACAGAACTTACCAGTGATATCGGTCTATATAGTTAGATGGAAGAGTTCGTTCATTTTTCTTAAATAATGGTAGAACTGCAGCTAATTTCCATGCTGAGGGGAATTTGCATTCTCTTAATGATCTAGTGAATGAAATAAACAGGGGTTCGCAAACTGTGTCGGCAGTATTTTTTAACATATTATGACTGCTTTTAGAATATCATAAATATCAGATTTAGTAATTACAATGGAATGTAACGACGAATTACAACGGGATGGAAAACTGGGACTGTCCAGGTCTTCATCGATATTAGATATCAAACAAAAATACTTACTAAACACATTTGCTTTGCTAATTTCGTCATGCAATTAAAAAAAATGTTGTTAGCGTCGTATAATACTGTGATAGTTTGCTTATCAATCAGTCGGCGAGTACTAATGGACAATATCATTGCATCAATGTGACTTGCTGGATTGTAACGCATAATTTAACTTCCTACAATTTGATCTTTGGTATTAGACAGGGTAATGCCATGGCTATTTTGACTAGATATTCAAGTGTCGGGCTATATTTAGATGTTAATTTATGCTGGTTATATACATGTTTATGTATATCCAAACACGTTTTTCACTGGACATGTATAATTTGTCAGAACATGCTGTCCACCATTTTTAATTAATTTTAAAGTTACTTATCACATACCTTTTGAATCTTGTTATAGTAATGCAAGCAATTTTCAGACCATGAAATACAACGTTCTGTATTGCACATGTGTAATACGGAATGTTGTATTTACCTTCTAGCCGGGACTACTTTTTATGGGAATCCCCTTGTCATGGTGAACTGAAAAGTTCCCGGTATTTGCAAAAATTTTCAAAGTTTGTAAAATCTTTGTATCAATCTCTACCAAATACGGAAGGTATGTGATAAAAGCAAGACCACACACATGTGTTTTTCTAACGAATCAGAAAGCACTCATTTATTGCACGGACGTATATATTCGTCTGCGCAATAAACTCTTCGTACTTTCTGATTCGTTAGAAAAGCACAAGTGTGTGATCTTGCATATTTATGATACACCTAAAAAAATTAAAGAAGTTTTATATGTATGCTGTAAATTTTACAACACAGCAATTTTTTTTAATTTCAGATTTCATAAAGAACTGGCATTTTCAGAACAAAACTTAATATAACAAATTAGGATCGCAATATAATACCTTAAATATTTGCGTCTCATTTATAGTGCGCAGGTATAAAGTACTTCTTGGGCGGGAAAAAAAACTGTGGGGGGGGGGGGGGGGGATTCTGAAAATACCCGAACAATTTACGATAAATGGACTGGTTTTGGATTGTTATTGTGTATATATAGTGCACACACCTTTATTGACACTTTCATTTTCCCCTTAAAAAGTGCACTCTACACAGGAATATTTACAGTAAATCTATATAGAATCTATGAGTAATGCAGGGTCAGAGCAGGTAATGAAGAATATATGATTGACTTAGATGGAATAATGGAATATGGTACTTTTATGTATTGTAGGAAAAAGGTACAGGTTGGATGATGGAGATCAGATAATGTGTACAACGTTATACCACAGGGATGATAGTGGACAACATTGCTCTGCCTACAGATCCTGTCATGTTGTCACAGTTACCTCCCCTGGCTGTGGATTCCATGACACAGGTATATATATATACATACATGTACATGAGTATGATAATGCCATTGGCAATATACTGATACAATTTCACCAGCTCTACTTGTAATCAGAATAATAAATAAAAAAATGTTTTTGTTACTTTCTAACTTCTACGATTGCTGCAGCTTTCGCTTTGTTCTGATCATATATATATAATCCTAGCAACGAACACATCAGACTTTAATTGCCCTTATCGCTGATACTAATTAAACTGCTGTACTTTTTTAGACCATGAAATATTAGATTGAAATTATCTTCATGGGTAGATATTAAGTGTTCTTTTTTAATGGTGAATTTAATTAACATTTAATAAATTAATATTAATTAATATAACAACATGAGTTAAAGTTTTGCCCGAGACAAAAGTCCTTAATTTTTAAATTACATATCATTTCATAAGATAACATGCATGAGATTCATAACAGGGATTGTGATTCATATCACAATATGAATTTGTAAGAGATAAACAAAACAAACAAAATTATGAAACATCGGATAACAGGTACATTTTTTGTTTTGTAAATATCTATCACTTTTTGTCTACTTTAATGTTCACATTGACCAGTCAACATTGCCAGTTTGGATATGTGTATACACTCACATTGTCCGTGAACAAAATATCTGGATCTAAATTTAGAAACACCAGGTCGATATGGTCACATGCAAGACAAAAATAGAAACATGGGGTCGATGTGCTACATATCATCCAACCTGAGATCAAAGTTTAGCCAATAATCTGTGAGAATCAAGAAAAACCAGACCATGTATGTAATACAAACACTTCCAATGCAAGTATACATATACATACCTTGTTTATCTTCATGATCAGCAGAAAATAATTAAATCTTTGTTAGAATTATTATCATGGGATGTCAGTTTGCAATTGATCTATGAAAATTGAGGCCCCTGCTGCTGTTTTTGCAGTGTATCTTATTATTTTCTTTCCTTCTCTTCTTCATCTTCATCTATTTTTCCTTTCACCAAATGGTTTCCAGGTGTTTTCTCAAAGACTACCAGCTGGATGCCCACAAAACTTCACATGGGCATTTGTGGGCATGTATAGTAGGAGTAATATGATCCTTTTCCTGATCAGTCATCAAAATGGCTGCTGTGGCCTTTGAATGATTTACACAAATATTGGTGTATGCCAAGGTGATGCAAATTGTCCCTCTATGTGTCTTGATTTTGCTCAAACTAAGTGTGCAAGTAAATGTTATGGCATTGAAAGCTCTTTTGGATGCTTTATTTGCAAATACGGGGCAGTTTTGGGGACTCTTGTAACATGTACAAGTTAAAACTTGTATCACAGGGCGGTACTATAGATACCACAAGCCTGTTACAGTTAAAACTTGTTTACATATATATTGAAATAATGCTAGATATCTCTCTGATTGAAAGCTCTAGGGAAAACATGTTTGGTTGCTGACATGACATACATAGATCTAGTTATCTACTATTTTTGTTTTGCATAATTACTTCCACTTCTAGTCTAGACAAATAAAACCTGAATTGCCTGGTGCTTTGTTTCAGATACAATTAACAGAGTTTATCCCCCAGCTGGTCACTCTAGTGACAGGAAGACAGCATCCCCTGTTTGGTAAAAGCCAGTATCGACCAGACTGGTGGCCCCAGGATGTATCTTGGTCCTGGCCAGGTTCTGATGACATAAAACAAAGTGAGAACCTGAAACACAGTGACGACCTCAAACAAGACGAGGTGAGATGAGAAGGACACATAAAACAGACCTTGTCTAAGTGTTTGAACAGAAAAAAATCACTATCTATATCGTTTTAACAAAATACATATCATACTTGTTTTGAAATTATTGATAAAAATGGTAATTTTTGTTTTAATTCAGGCTACTTGCTCTTTTAGATTGAGCTTGATAGTGATGATAAATATAGTGACTGTCATCAAACAGCTGGTTTTAGGATGGCCAGGGCGGTACTATCGATACCACAAGCCTGACTCTTGGGCTAGTGTATTTTTTGACAGGACCAGTACTTTTTCTCTAGTAGTTACTAATAAAGAAATACAAATGTAGTTGATTCTGTAAAACTTAGCTGCAGATATATAAGTAGATGAAAATTAAAGCTGTACATCAGATATATAAGTAGATGAAAATTAAAGGTGTACATCAGATATATAAGTAGATGAAAATTAAAGCTGTACATCCCTGATGTCCCATGATCAGCTTTTATCAACACTTGAATTCATCATTCATGATCCTGTGAAAACGTGTTTTTTTCTTCTGATTCTGCCATGTCCTTAGATCAAATGATAAGATTTAAGCTGTGGGACTCCCCATCAATTGGGCAGATTTTTTCACTTTATTTTGGCATTGGAGATGTGGTTGTATTAAGAATGAAGCAGTTAGACGCTCCAATTGAATGTCGCAGAGTGTACACATGGCATCACTCCTGGGCCCACTTGTATAAAACATCTCAACTCTCAAGATTTCCGCAAGTCTAAGATTTCCCATAGACAATACATTGCTTGAGATTTTCCATAACTTCGAGATGTTTTATACAAGTGGGCCCTGTCTGGATGTCACTGTGTATTCCTAAGAACCCTATTGTCACTGATAATAACATTGTATATGATAAAGGTGATAGGTGGATTGCCTTTGTCGGCCTGATCCCTTCCCCTCGAACAGTCTGATGTGCTTGAACCTTTCCAATATAGCTCCCAGGTTTCCTTGGAACATGCAAGGCCCCCATACCAAACAAGGTAGCAATAGCAATCTATATAATTGTGGAGGCAAAATAAGGCCTGACTGTACATGTATATTTTGTATATGTATGTAGGTATACATTGTATGTGTGTAATTTGATAAAGAAATATCAATTGATCTACTAAAAAAATCATCTTTTTACAGCTAAAACTAGAGATGCTGCGGAAAATAGTCACAAGTTGTTACAAACATTTAGACCAGGAGAATCTACTAAGTGCTGCAAGTCTTCCACAGGAAAACAAGGGAACCTCTCAGAAACTTCCTGTCACCCGAGTGTTGGTGAGTATGTTATATAGAAACCTCCTGTCACCCGAGTGTTGGTGAGTATGTTATATAGAAACCTCCTATCACCCGAGTGTTGGTGAGTATGTTATATAGAAACTTCCTGTCACCCGAGTGTTGGTGAATATGTTTTATAGAAACCTCCTATCACCCGAGTGTTGGTGAGTATGTTATATAGAAACCTCCTATCACCCGAGTGTTGGTGAGTTTGTTATATAAAAACCTCATGTCTCCCGAATGTTGGTGAGTATGTTATATAGAAACCTCCTGTCACCCGAGTGTTGGTGAGTATGTTATATAGAAACCTTTTGTCACCCAAGTGTTGGTGAGTTTGTTATATAGAAACCTCCTATCACCCGAGTGTTGGTGAGTTTGTTATATAGAAACCTCATGTCTCCCGAGTGTTGGTGAGTATGTTATATAGAAACCGCCTGTCTCCCGAGTGTTGGTGAGTATGTTATATAGAAACCTCCTGTCAACGAGTGTTGGTGAGTATGTTATACAGCTATCAGTATGTTAAGTTTCAAAACCTCCTGTTATCCGAGTGATGATATATTGAGGGTCGGAACTTTCCTGTTGCCCAAATGTGGTTGTGTATGTTCAGAGGGAGAACAAATGTCATAAGTGTATTCACAGCATAGCTTGATAGTATGATGATAAACAAATAAAAAAGTTTACTACAGTATTTGATTTGTTTCAGTTCGAGCATGATGGAAACCAGAATGCTGTTTGTTCTCAGGAAAATCCTAAACCCACAGTCACACAAGGTAACTATGAAGCATATTGTCTGGCTTGATGCTGGGATATATTTGCCAGGCTCTGACTTAATGATGGCCAGTTCACAACAAATCCTGATAGTTAATTTTAACACCTTCATTCCTATGTGAACATTGAAATGAACACTGAATATGAATTTACCAGTGAAAAGAGAACATTTCACAAGGCAATTTTTTTTTCGTGCATACATTACAGTATAAATATATAGATCTGATCAAGTTAAGAAGTACACTTTATATAGTGCTATTTATTATGTAAACATCTTTTTTTCTGCTTGTCAATATCTACAATTACATGTTGAAAAACAAATTACTGATTAAGGTCCTGTTAATTATGATTACTTAACTCCCTGCCAGTAATATGCTCAGTATTTGAAGCTATCTAATTACAATAAAACCTGCTTGTTAGGTTACCTGGTCATGGTAACCTATTGTAATAGTCTTTTGTCCGTCATCGTCCATCGTGCGTTAACTTTTCCTTGTGAACACGATAACTTCAGTAAATGTTAACCGAGTTTGATGAAACTTTGTATGCAGCCATATATCAATAAGATCTCGGACGAGTTCGAAAATGGGAATTATTTGACAGTAACTCTGTAAGTTATTGCCCTTTGTAATATTATTATTATTGGACCTTGTGAACACGATAACTTAAGTAAATGTTAACCGAGTTTGATGAAACTTTGTAGACAGCCATATATCAATAAGATCTCAGACGAGTTCGAAAATGGGAATTATTC
Organism: Mizuhopecten yessoensis; assembly: GCF_002113885.1. NCBI lineage: Eukaryota > Metazoa > Mollusca > Bivalvia > Pectinida > Pectinidae > Mizuhopecten > Mizuhopecten yessoensis. Next base: position 1,600,790 of record NW_018403786.1, on the reverse strand, counting down.
GACAATAACTCTGTAAGTAATTGCCCTTTGTAATATTATTATTATTGGACCTTGTGAACACGATAACCAGAGTAAATGTTAACCGAGTTCGATGAAACTTTGTATGCAGCCATATATCAATAAGATCAATAAGATCTTGGACGAGTTCAAAAATGGGAATTATTCGACAATAACTTACAGAGTTATAGCCCTTTGTAATATTATTATTATTGGACCTTGTGACAGAGAACTTCTGTAAATGTTAACAGAGTTTGATGAAACTTTGTATGCAGCCATATATCAATAGGATCTTGGACGAGTTCGAAAATGGGAATTATTCGACACTAACTTACAGAGTTATTGCCCTTTGTAATAATATTATTATAGGACCTTGTGAACACAATAACTTAAACAATTATCAACCAAGTTTGATGAAACTTTGTATGCAGCCTTTTATCAATAAGATCTCGGATGAGTTGGAAAATGGGAATTATTCGACAGTAACTTACAGAGTTATTGCTCTTTGTAATAATATTATTATTGGACCTTGTAAACACGATAACTTGAATAAATGTTGACGGAGTTCAATGAAACTTTGTCCGCAGTGTAACATCTAAAAGATCTCGGACAAGTTGACAACAGTAATTATTTGACGGTAACCTGCAGAGTTATTGTCATTATATTATTATTTGTCACTGTGAAGATGATAACTTAACAAAGTGTTTACCAAGATTGATGAAACTTTGTGTGCGTCCCTAGGTCAAAGTCACTTTTTAGATATAGAAAATCAACCGATTCATTATCAATTTTAAAGCATATGAATTGATTTTTCAGTAATGGTCTTCATGTTATTAGGTCCTCGCACATTAGTGCGGATTCCCTATAGTAATCACACAGTGTTTGTCTGTCAGCACTTTCTTTTCCGGAGAATATCTCGGACACCAAAATCACAACTTTATGAAACTTAACATGGTGATACACTGTCATGTGCAGATGTGCAGATGTGCAATAGAGGTTGAAAATATTCTAAGGTCAAGGTTACTGTTACTAAAAATAAATCGGGCCATCAAATTTTGCATCTTTTCACTGGTGATTGGCGAAAATTTTGTTATGACATGAAGCAAAGTTGATGAGAATTATACAAGGAGTCGACTCACCAAAGTTCAAGGTCACTTAGTAAAAAGTCTTGGTCAAACTTTATATCATTTTACTGATGAATTCTTAGTTCTGAGCATCAGATTTTGCATTTCTTCAATAATGAACATTTTATGACATGAAGCAAAAGTTGGTCAGAATTAAACAAAGAGTTGACTCGACAAATGTCAGTCACCGAGTAAAAGGTCAAACTTCATATCTTTTCGGTGATGAATAACAAAGAATCAACTGACCAAAGGGAATTTAGTGTCGTGTTGTTTTGCATAATTGTGAAGATCGAAAAAACACAGTAAATTTAATCAAGCAGGGTGGGGGTGGGGGGTCATGTATGTCTTACAGACATTTTCTAGTCTTAAGAATTTCACTTCTAAACTGGACGTGATGTTGATTGACATTACACAAGAATAGATGTAAATTCATGTGGTACACCTTTTTTTTCATTCATGACGCATTTTTGCTACTAACAAGGTGCTATTAAAATTTTGTGCCTTATTTAATAAATCATTGATTTACCCCTTTACTTGTTTCTTTTAACCAAGAACAGAAGACATACAGTTACCAAGTTTGTTCAAAACACACCCCTTGGGTCAAAATTGGAGTCACACCCATTTATTTCAGTTATCGTGTTCACAGGATCCAACAATAATAGAATTACCAAGGGGAATAACTATGTAAGTTATGGTCAAATTGGTCCGGTATTCAAACTTATCCAAGATCTCATTGATACAAAGCTTCATACAAAGTTTCATCAAAATCGGTTCATATTTACTTAAGTTATTGTGTTCACAAGGAAAAAATAATAAACGATGCAGCAAGGTCACTCAGACTGACGAAAAGTATGAATTGGCCCCTGGATGACAGTCCTAATTTGAATCCGATGTCAGGTGACCGTTAAGGCCCATGGGCCTCTTGTGTTGAACTCTGATGTGATAGTTGAATACTTAATTTCACTTAACGATTCCTTCAGTCCCTGTCACGTCTCTATATAATATGTATACAGGGTCATATATCACAACCAGTGAAACTCTTTATATGTTACACAATAATGACTTCAAGATCTGTCCACTTAATTAGACTGGTAAAGCTTATGTTCACAAACGTGTCTCTAACTTACTAGACAAGAAAATACATTTGAGTTAGTCTTGAGACAAATTTAATGAACTGCAGTTCATATTGAATATATATCAAGACCAACTCCATTCATCACCTCATGAAATTGACAAAAGTAAGATTCAATCCTTCAATGTTTAATCATTGTTATGTTTCCTCTGTCCAATTACTAAAATCAGGCCAAACAAAATTGTTGTTTCCTGTTACATGTCGGAAAAATTAGGGTAGGTAGCTAGGTTATAAATTTATTTAATTTTAGCTCACCTGGCCCGAAGGGTCAAGTGAGCTTAAGCTTATCCCATGGCGCAGCGTCCGTCGTCCGGTGTCCGTCAACTTTTTCCTTTAAAACGCTACTTGTCCTTAACGGCTCAGATAATTTTGTCCAAATTTGGTCTGGAGCATCATTGGCCAAAGGGTTCTCAGTTTTGTATAAACAGGGGGTATGGCCCCCTGGGGGGGAAAAAGAGGGGGAAAATATGTAAATCTGTAAAAAAAATCTTCTTCTCAACTAATTGAAGGATTTTGACCAAATTTGGTCTAGAGCATCTATGGATAAAGGAGCCTCAAGTTTGTATAAATGGAGGGTGTGGCCCCTCTGAGGGCAGAGAGGTGGGGCCCAATTGGGGAAATAGAGGATTTTTTTTCTCCTACTATACAAGTGAAGGGATTTAAACCAAATGCAGTCTGAAGCATGCCTAGGGACGAAAGAATAGATTTTGTATAAACTGAGGCATGTGGGTCCCCTTCTTTATGGCAGATGGGGGATGGGGCATTAGGGGAAATAGAGGAGACTTGTTCTAGAGAATCTTCGGGCAAGGGAAATTTAACATTTATAAATGGAAGATGTGCCCCCCCCCCCTCCAGGGGTTGAGGAGTGGGGCCCAATAGGGGAAATAGAAGGGATTTAAACCAAATGTGGTCTGAAGCATGCTTAGGGGGGGGGGGNTTCTTGTTTTTATGAGGTACATGTAAAAGGAGAGTAATCTTGACTTTTAACTGTGCTTCCTTGAAAGTTGTCAAAAAATAATTTAAGGTAGACACAAAAAATATGTTTCTCAATTGTTGAGACTAGAATGAAATTTTCCAACTGATTTCTATAATGGTGAAAACATTTTCATTAAAAGTGATTTGAATTAGATTTGTTCATGCTTTTCTTTGATGATTCAGTAAAATCAGGTGAAGATTTTATCCGCAATATCAGAAACTGGGTCAAGTGATATAGACTATAATCAGCATCTGGTCAGCTTACACTGGTTGTATGTTTCAGGCCCGCCACAGGAGGAAAGTCCTACCCAGGCTAACAACCCTATCTGGGTGTGTTTCCTTTGTGCCAAGCAATTCACCAACCAGTCTGACCTTATGGTTCACCAAGACAAATGTGAGAATGAGGAGGAGGAGGCAGAGGCAGAAAAAGAGACGGTCTCTAAAGTGTTACCCACACAGTTCGTCCCAAATACTCTGCCATTTCAGGCAGTCCCCACAATTATATCAGCACAGACTATCCAAATAGCCCAGCCTAAACGTATGGGCCGATCACGTGTCATTCCTACTCGTTTGGTGCAGAGGAGGAGGAGACGTTTTAGGGAGATTTATATCCCTCCGCCCAAGGATGTGTTTATAAAACTATTGGACCTAGGGGAGAAACCACGAGACGACAGTGCCCCGGTGGTCAAAGAGGAACATGTAGACAGTGACTGTGAAATTATTGATGTAGAGATGGTAACTACACCGGTAACTCCTCGCACTCCAAAGTCTCTAATGTCGCAGCTGAGTCGGGACGCGGAGGGAAGTCACAGGAAGCGCCAGCTCAGCTTCTCTGGACTTGTGAGTGATTCCGACAGTGGTGGAGAGTCAACAACGAAGGAAACCAAACCTGCTCCCGCCATCTGCTCCTTACTTCTTAACATTGATCTCTCCTCCCCTCTTGGACACAGGGTAAAAAAACAACTTAAGATTGACAACACTATTCCTATCATAAGTAAGGCAGACATTTACTGTAGGGGGTATGACAAAAATAACTTTTTTGAAAAATTAAGACAGAGAGAATCTGCGTATCCATGTACATTTAAGAAGAAAAGGAAACATGCTCAGTATCATCATAGAATGAAGTTCTCTAGTTCACAGAGACGTGAGTTTATGATAACACAAAAGACTGGTCTAAATAGAAAAAGTCGGAAACTTCTTAGTCAGATGGAGCCGTGTAAGGTTGAGTTGGAGCACATGGACCCTGCTGAAGTCAAAGAGTGGTTGAGGCCTAAACCCAGGCCACTCATGCCCAACTACTACCAGCAGGCCCGATATGCTCAGGCCGTGTTTTCAAGGACTTCTTCAAATGCCAGACAATTCAGCAATGAAGTTATACAGAGGGCCATTGGGAAGCCTCTGTGTGGACCCTTGTCTGCCAAGATCCGTCACATGAACCAAAGTCTAGCCTCACTTTCAAAGATGACCCCTATCCCAAGGTCATACATGGTCACCCAGGTTGTGAAGAATGCGGATGGTTCAGAGACCATGAGAATGGTGCATGACCAGAACTCTGCGTATCGTCCAGTCTACAGGTCCCAGGCTGCGGCTGCAGCCAGTCGCAGGAAGCAAAATTTTGTGAGTGAACGACTTGAACGATCAAATAATGAGGTAGAGATTATAGACTTGTCTTCATCTGATGAGGAAAAGGAACCTATCAAGCAAGAAGTCCGAAAACCCATCAAAGCAATCCATAGAGCTAATATACTGTCTAAGGTGTTCAAACCATCTGGGTCATTCCAGCCTCGTCCCTCTGGTAGTGGACTACAGAATAGCACCACCCTTAGCAGACCACACCCATATGTGCACATCCCAACATCTAATCCCAAGGGATTTAGTATTCATTCCTCCCCTCCAGGGGCTCGCACATGTAAGGAGCTTCAGCAGCGCCCCGTGGCAGTTGGAGGAACTCGTGTATCAGAGTTTGGCGGTGTAGGGCAGGGTCTTGTGATAAAGTCACCCAGTCCCGGTCCTGGTTTAAGAATAAGCTCTGTATACAGCCTTCAGGACTCTCAGTCAGAGCAAGTCAGGGACAACTCAAACTATACCACCATCCGGTACCAGGGTGGCCTACTGGCTCCCGCTGGGCCTAGACCCCAACTGTCTAGACCACCGGGGATCAGACCACCGGGGATCAGACCACAGATAATAAACAGTGCTAATGTCCGACAGGGACCCCCAAGGATGGTGAGGGGACCCAGGCCAGAGCCTGTTAAAACCTCTGTCCATAAAATGGAGGTGACCGGTAAAAACAATGATACCGAGGTGGTGGATGTTATCTGTATTGATGATGACGATTAGAAGACAAACAGAATGGTCACTGACCAGTTAACAATGCAAAGTTTACAGCAACATTGTGTGGTGTAAGCTAAGTAATGCAAGATATCAGCATATGACATTTGTATTGGAAGAATGATGTTATGTATTTTATGTGTGTACTCCTTGTTGCAACTCGTCCTGTGTGAGAATTTTGTATCCAGTCTGAGAAGATATGTTTCGTGTGATGCATACCCCAATGTACTAGTCACTCGGCAAACTATTGCAAAAGTCTATTGCAATAGTTTCCGTGTCTGAATAAGTTGGTAAAACATTTGGAATATGTGATACACGTGGACATCCATTTATTTTTAATTTTGAAATTAAGATGACAGGCATAATACACTTACAGTTTATGCACATCCTTAAGTAACTACAGAGTCTTATTATTGAAGGTTTGTTAGTGTAATTAGTCATCAATTACAATTTTAAGTATATATATTTTCCAATGTATTTTTTCCCTTGCAATCTGATAGAACTATACAATTTTGATGTAGTTTTACAACTTTTTATCCTATATCATAGATAAGAATTGAGCTGTCGCTACAACATAGGTTCATCAAATCTGTGATTTTGGACCTTTTGACGGACGTGATTTGTTCAGTAATATTTTGTAAACATTAATTGATGTTGAAATAAGGACAGGATCTGGCCAGTACTAGTTTTACTTGATATTTATAATTAAATCCTATTGTAATGATTACATGGTGACTTGCTGCAGTCACACAGTGAACTGCTACACTAAAATATCATCCACATCGAAACAGACTTAAATTCTGAGTTGAAAGATATTTTGGAGGTGTGATGGTATATAGTTTTCATACGTGAAGACCCTAGTTGTGTGATTGTCTGAACATGGCCTTCAATAAAGTATATGGAGGATTGAACAGTGACAGTACTCTACAAAAAAGAAATTTTGTCGCCTTTCACCTTTGAAAAAAAAAACGAATTATCACTAGGGTAGAAAATTTGTCATGATGCTAGCTTCTTCCCATCAACTTTTACCGGTACAGTAATGGATTGGTCAATGTTTTGTAGTTGAAGCCCTCCAATGGTTTTCGTCAGAACACACATTTATTGAGACATGTCTGCCGATATTTAATTCTATGAAAGTGGTAATTTTAGGGAACATTGAAAAGACTTTGTTTTGTTTTAGTATCATTCCTTAAAAGATTTAGGCAAATCAGAGATATTTAAATTAGGGGACAATTCTCCTTGGGGAATTAATACTGAAACTCATACATCTTGTGAAATGTAAGTTATTTATGATACCAGTATGTCACAAGCAGGTATGGAAGTAACATTCAAGGGCAAACATACTTTGTATATTACAGGGGAAAGTTTGCAAGTAGTTTTTACTGTCACACTTTTTTGGGGTAGTTATTATTTGCCATCAGTTGGAACATCAATACTGAAATATCTATTTACTAATTGGATATACATATAAGATCTAAGCTTGTTTTGTCTAGATCAAGATCAAAATGCTAAGATATACTTTCTATTAATTGTAGTGTTTTACTGGTCAGATGTATCTTACATCAAGTTATTTTTTTTGCTAGCAGTGTTTTCAGAAGAAGGGCTGCAACACCTGCATGGTCATCTAGATCTGATTATGATGTCAATCAGGATGTCTTTAAATGTGAAATCTTGATCAGTACTACTTAAAGGACACAAAAGCATAAACTCGACATTTGATATGAACCCATTGGTGTGGGGTTCCATCTTTATGAAATTATGAACTATTTTGATGTGGGATTACAGAACTGTAGAAGAGACATCATAATATACATCAAGTGTAAGATGGTTTCAACTAGCTGTATGTTATTTTACCATCACTAACAGACTGCAATCAAACATGAAACATTGAATATAATTTTATTTTGTTATTTGTTTTCAAATTCACTTATCTTTCTGTTAATATCCAATCTAATCACACTTTGCTCCCATTAACCTAAAGCAGAATTATATTACCATTGATTGATAACATAATCTTATTCTTTTGGCAAAATTGTATCAACATGAAGTCCTACTTCCTATTGAGAAATGAAATACAGGTGGGTCATTATATACTTATTAATCTGTTCTCAATGTTATAAAAACTTTATTCATATGCAAAGGATACAAAAGTTTGTATTATGTAAGTAAATTTACATAATTGTGATATATACCTCGCCTAATCACCATATCCCAGTTGTAAGGTTACCTCCCTTTCATCACTGCATCATCAGCTTACGACCTTGTGGCAGGGGGTGATTTATATCTAACATTGTGTCCAATATATTGTTGATGTGCCAGTGTGAATCGTAAGTTCATATATTATTACATAAATCATTTCACAGAGATGCAAAAATGGTTTTGGATGAGTGTATAACTGTATATGTAAACAAGTGAATTATTTTGTATGTTTTACAATCCTGCTCTTATTAATTTTCATTTATGAATACTTTGAGTATGTACATTTATCATTTTGATTGAGTTCGAAACTGTCCTACATGCACATGTTAGCCTACAATTGGTAGAATTTGCCAACAGAAAAGTGTGCACGGGTGTTGATCCTCTCTTCTGTCGTCCTCTTCAAGTTTACATGTTACTTCTGTCAACCTATCCTTACCTGGCCACTTATCAAATGTCTCTTCAGCTGTTATAACACAATATTTGCAGATTTTCTGTTTTGAATTTCATGTGTAATATAATAAGGATGAGTAGAAATTGGAAATGTTATCCTTGTTTTGCACCTAAGGATGGCCGAGTGCAGAATTCTGGTAGTTGCCATGGTTTTGAATCCTTGTAACCTAATAGGAATAATTATTTTTTAAGGCATCAGAACTTTTCATAATTTTCGTTTTGAACTTGGGTTTTTGTTGGGCGGATGGATGGTGTGAATTTATCCTTGTTTTCAAAATGACTGCAGTGCAGAAACACAAATTCAGTTAAAATCACAATCATGGCTTTAAATATTAAAATAAATCCTGGTGAATCACATCATCCTGAATCCTTGACCACTGCTGACCGAGGCTGTGGTACATTGTAATCTGTAATGCTGTACGGCTGATGAGGCTGAGGCCTGACATGTGTACCGATATTTACCCTCTGTATATGTAGCTACATTTTGTAGGTAGTGGTATGTCTTGTGTAAGTAGAATCATGTTCGCCCAATGAACTGTGTAATGATGAAATCACCCTGTACAGAAATGGTGATGTGTGTTCATGCCAGACTGGTACATAGATCATGTCTGGATTAAAGATTTTCTAATAATTGTCATGAGAAAACGAAAACAATAAAAATATTGAATATATAGAAGAGTAGTTGTGTTATCTGTTCTCATAACAATAGAACCTCATTATTTTTGGATTCTCAAGAAAGGTCCACCTGGGGTTACACAACAATTATGTTTAGCTACTGAAATTGTCTTGCCGCGACAGAGGGGCGAAAGCGAGACTAAGGTTTTGCTGTTCCGGCGACGGCGTCATTTTTTTCATTTTTTCACATACTTTGGCAGAAAACATAGAATTTTGAGTGAGTTTGAGAATTGGACATAACTTCTTTAATAATTGTTAGATTAACTTCAAATTTCATACACACCTTCAGTAAACACAGTACTTCAATATGTAATATGTTTTTTTTGCTGAGATGACCACAACAATTGTTTTGGCAGAAAACATAGAATTTTGGGTGATTTTGAGAATTAGACATAACTTCTTTAATAATTGTCAGATTTGCTTCCAATTTTATACACACCTTCAGCTTACACAGTACTTAAACATATAATACAGGTTTTTTTTGCTGAGATGACCACAACAATTGTTTTGGCAGAAAACATAGAATTTTGGGTGATTTTGAGAATTGGACATAACTTCTTTAATAATTGTCAGATTTGTGTCCAATTTTATACACGCCTTCAGCTTACACAGTACTTCAACATATAATACGGGTTTCTTGCTCAAATGACCATATCAATTTTTGGGGTAATTTTTGTGGTTTTGGCCAGCTAATGTTAAATTTTTGTTCTTGGCTCAATAGGCAATGCGGTGTACAACTCGTTGCGGGTCAGAAACAGATTTGAAATGCTTGGCTCCATTTGTATTGCGGGTCAGAAACAGAGATTTGAAATGCTTGGCTCCATTTGTGTTGCAGGTCAGAAACAGATTTGAAATGCTTGGCTCCATTTCTTGGGCAGAAAACTTTTTTGGGGTGATTTTTAGAATTGGACATAATTTATTTAGTAATTGTCAGATTTAGTTTGATTTTTATACACACCTTAGGAATTTACAGTAATTAAACATTTACTTTCAGAAACGTTTCAAGGGCCTGTTCGTTTATGCAGAACAACTAATACGTCGTTTTTAAATGTGACATTTTCGGGTATAAATCCTGGCAGACCTGCAAAAGTATATGCAGGCCTTGCAAGCTTAAGGCTTGCCTGAAAGCAGCATCAGATAACTAGGTCCGAACTTATTTCATAAATGAACAACTCCGGTCCACCCGGTTCACCCGTTTGGATCGCGATGAACGAAAAAGGCCCAGGTGTTCAAAGTAGGGTTAAGTTAAGGATATAAATCCTGGCAGACCTGCAAAAGTATATGCAGGCCTTGCAAGGCACTGCAGTTGTTTGAAAAAGTTGTCCCACTGCAGGTAAAACACTAAACATTTCACTACGTTTTCTTCATACGGGTATATTGTAACCTTCCATTCATTCGGTTTTTGAAACAACTGCAGTGCCATTGGGGCAGTGGACTTTTGTTGACCAGATAGCTCAATATATAACAATTTGAGGTCTAGAGTTGGAATCTAGGTCTAGCCTCGCAGAATTTTTACACTCTGAAAACTAACGATAGTTATCTTTTGTTCCTGTCTTGCAGGGTATAGTTTTCTTTTCAGAAATTATTTATCAAAGCCCTTAGTCATGCCTGAAAATCAAAAATCAGTTTCAAATGCATAGTTACAGTTTTTGGCAGTGTCATGGGGGAACCATACGGGCTGGTTAAAGCAAATCTTTTATATACAGTATGTAGTATATTAAAAATATCAGAATTAAAACTTTGTGTATAAGCATTAACAAATGATAGCATTTAAGGTAATTGGTTTGTATCACCATTTCTCAGTAAAAATTCTTGAAATTTTGTAGTTATATTGCTATGAAGTAAAGACAATTTCTGCCACAAAAAAAAATATAGGTTGTCAGAATTTTAAGGATCTTAAATGAAAATTTATGGAAAAGAAGTGAATTTTGAAAAAAAGATGGAAGACAATTTTAGTCAATAAAAATGATACTGCCATAGATTAGTATTGCATTAATCAATTTAATAAATGCTGAAATTGTTTAAAATAAATAATCTATAAACGATTAAAAATTGACATTTTATAATAAAACCATATACACATAGTAATTGCATGTAAGAGTTATCTTTCTTGAAAAACTTAACAGTAGTGAAATAGGTAGCCGGTTTCCTGAAGTACAGAAACATGGGCACATGTGACACATTGATAAAAAAAACCCACTGAATTAATGCCTGGATTGCTTTGAAATACTTAAATATTGAAAGAACACACTGTTCTGTCAATAATAATAAACATACAATATTCATCACAACTCCATAGAATATGCGGAAATTGTGATACTGTCTCCCTACATTGGATTTTCAACTAGGGATGTACTTCCTATTTCCGTTTATCAATACACTCATTGGACCTTAAAGTCATAGGAGTGTATTGCGAAACGGAAGTAGGAAGTACATCCCTAGCTGAAAATCCAATGTAGGGAGACAGTATCACAATTTCCGCATATTCTAATGTTTAATATTAAACTGATGAATATTGTATGCTTATTATTGACAGAACAGTGTGTTCTTTCAATATTAAAGTATTGCAAAGCAATCCAGGCATTAATTCAGTTGTTTTTTAATTAATGAGTCACATTCGTCCGTTGTTCCTTACTTCAGGAAACCGGCTATCTAGTTCACTACTGTGAAGTTTTCTAAGAACGATAACTCATTGCATGTAGTTACTATGTGTATATGGTTTTATTATAAAATGTCAATTTTTAATCGTTTATAGATGATTAATTTTACACAATTTCAGCATTTATGAAATTAAAATACATTAATGCAATACTAATCTATGTTAGTATCATTTTTATTGACATTATTTTGCAAAAAGAAATGTGTGTTTCAAGTCTTTTTTCAAAATTCAATCCTTTTTACATAAATATCCATTTAAAATCCTTAAAGTTCTGACATCCTATATTTTTTTTTGTAGCAGAAAGTTTTCTTTATTTCAAAGCAATATAACTACAAAATTTGAATAAATTCTACTGAGAAATGGCGACACAATCCTATTAACCTTAATAGCAAAAAATCATAAAATAATTATAATATTTCAGATATTTCTGAAAATGATTTTTTTTATCAAATGACTTGATGAAGTGATCAGGCGTTGAACGAGGATGCAGATTTAAGGGTTACCACGATTCAGTTAACGACTCATCTGATGAGGAATGTTAAGCGATACGATACATATGCTAATTTACTGTCTTTGTTGAATGGTATAGAATTCATGGAATTAAGATCAATAGCATCCTTAAATTCCTACATTTGTAAGGGAGATAACTAACAAAAATCACACATGTTACTTGTGTAAGGTAACATGTAACCTTTAGTTACATGATCAGGTGGTGCAGTGGATAGCGCACTTACCTTTCACCAAGGCGACCTGGGTTCAATTCCCCGATCGGAAGTGAAAAGGTTAAAGGTCACCTGTCTGACCACGTGGGTTTTCTCTGGGTACTCCCGTTTCCTCCAACACTAAGACCCCCCCCCCCGTGCGCCAACATCCGGGCCAACAAGAGTGATTAATATAAATTGAAATAACTTGTTTCATAATTGCTGTAAAATAAATACAGTTTATATATTATAACCTTAAGTCTAAGTTCATGAATTTGAAGCATGATAAACAATGTCAAACAGATTTAATATATAGTCAATTTTTATTGCTGGATCATAAAACTTAACAAATTGTAATTTATAGATTACCACAACACCATACAAACAGTCTATGTAATTAAGCACTTTTATCAAGGTGGCTTCAACTCATTCACCCCTGAAGACACATTTGAAGTCGTCCAATTCAGACGTTGGAATAGTTCATTATGAAATTTCAGGGGTGAATGAGTTAAGTTGGCCCTTCTGTTAATTATAAACACACCTCGGACTCTCAGCACTGTACTGCATACACCCATAATACATCTACACGTTTGACATTTAGATGCTCCTGGAGACCACACAATTGACAAGTAATATAGATACAGAACCCATTATTCTCAGATAGTTTACTGTTTGGCTAATTCCCTAATCTAAGTCCATTTATACACATATTTGTTTAAAATAATTTTTGTATGACGAGTTCTTCTTTCTGGATTACAGCTTATTTATTGGGTTACAACATGGCAACTCTCGCATACATAGTTCTGTATTGTATAACACATTGTATAGTTACTGCTCTGATCGAGGTACTTCAGGGATGACACTCTTGACTCTGCCAATGTGTGAAAGACGCCTAATGGTGTCAAAAGCTCTTGTTTTTGTTTTAAAACATTTAGTTATTATTTTTAACTATGGCGTTGACCAGAATTTTACTAAAAGATGAACATACAAATTTTGATTTACAAATATTCCTAGGTATCAACAGCCGACAGCTTATACAATGTTCTCTGCCATTGCACACTAATTTCATTTGTAGATATTCATGAAACCATTGCTGCCATCACTGCCATGTTTTGATTGATTTAGAAATGTTCAACAGCCTATACTCCTCCCATACACACATATTTAAGTTGGAGGTATTCATCAATACCATATTTGCTGCCCTCGCTGCCGAGACCAGATTCCTTCCAGCCCCCAAATGGGGCCTCGGGGACGGACACCACCCCTTCGTTGACCCCCACTAGGCCTGTCTCCAGCTGCTCAGCCACACGCCAGATCTGGCTGAGGTTTTGGGAGTAGAAGTACCCTGGGAGATAGAAATAAACTTGTGTTATATATCAATTTCTGTCACCATTGCAATACATTTGCAGTTTTGTCATGCTAATTAAAGTCCAGTTCCTAATGATATGTCTCATCCTCAATGCATTTGCTAATGTCTGGTTGCCATATTGACAGGATTGGAATATGGCATTACATTTTACTGTAGCAGTACGTTTATGTAACAGAAACATGCACATTGTCTGGATACGAGCCATTACACACTATCTTTTCTATATGTATATTCTTTACAGGGAATCCCAAGAACCTCAGGGTTATTGATTGTTCTAAGACCCTGAACAATTTCATGCTTTTATATATACAGAACATCAACTGGCATTGTAACAGGAACACAATTGGCATCTACAACAGTTAAATTATGTACTGTAAGTGGTTTAATTCAGTGGAAGTTAACTTTAACTGTTGCACCTTGATCAAGTTTACAGTGATTAATTATCTGATACACTTCTGAACTATTCTTCCTTCCACTTGGGATTTAATTTGATGGATTTTACATTTTACATATTCTTTCAAATTTTGTGTTGTTCTCAGATCTTGAATGAGTAATGACATACAAATTATGGTTGTAATATAAGCAGTGTACAGTATAATTATTACAAACCTGCCAACCCTGAGGATGTAACATTCGCTATGGCAACTGCTTCCTCCTCTGTTTTAAATCTGTAAACAGATTATTTTCAATTTATAAAGAATATAACGCTATTTATTGTGGTCTCCCTTAAGCTTCCTGGTACGCATGTTCTTTATGTGTCATAATTATAACCTAAGCTTGTCAATTGACCAGGGGGAAACATTTATAATTTAAAACATGAAAAAACAAATTGAATGTTAAGCTCAGGTATCTTAATCTTAAAAATATGGAACCTGGCAAAAAAAGATCACTTTTTATCCAACAATAAGCCCATGCCTGGAAATAAGCCCACCCATATATACATTGCACTTCAGTAGAAATACTAAGTTACTGTCCTGTAATAGGCCCGCCCCCTACTTGAAGTCAGAGGATATGTGTCGGCCTCCTGAGCTTATTGCAGGATAAATATGGTATAAGGAAAACATGATAATTTATCAGTATTTCAAAAAACAATTCAGTGATAATCAGCCATTGCATGAGCAAGGCCGAGAGATGTCAATGATGTTTAAATATACTAACTTCAAAATGGGAGCGACAGGTCCAAATGTCTCCTCGTATGCACACCTCATTTCCTTTGTAACATGAGACAGCAAGGTAGGTGAGAAGAAGTTTCCATCCAGCCTCTTACCTCCCCTGACTACAGTTGCGCCCTTACTCACCGCATCATCTACGTGGCCCTGGACCTGAGAAATATGAAGCATGGTAGTGTTTCTTAAAATGTCGCCTAACTTCTTGATTGAAAGTAATGATCTTGACATAAAAAGGAGTAATTCATAATAAGAGATATGACAATATGATAAAGGTATAATAAATCAAAGGAAAATACCAATTAATTTTAAATTCTTATATTTTCCAAGATAATGTGTTGATTACTATTGCATATGGAAAAAAAAATGGAAACTGAAGAAAGAGTGATTTAAATTGAAGATTTAAAAAAAAAATCAAAACCTAAATTGCTCAATATCAATTTATGATCACTGGTAAAAACAAAGTATGCAATAATACGTACGCCATCCTACACACAGGTCGTTACTGGTGGCCGCTGGCCTATAGCCATACTTGATCAGAGAACCAGGTGATATAACCGGTCATATCTGGATCCTTACCTTGTCTACAGCCTTGCTGTTGATCAGTGGGCCTTGTGTAGTTCCAGCCTCAAACCCGTCTCCCACTTTGAGTTCCTTGTCCATGGTTTCCGCTAGTTTCTGTACGAACTCATCGTAGATCCCCTCCTGCACCAGGATCCTGTTGGCACACACACAGGTCTGGACAGATTCATTGTAAATGTCAATAGTTTACAGAAACTTTTATTAAAACAAATACTTCTTCATTTTATAACTTTTATAACATTTTATGATATTTTGATAAATTAGACGAGGCAACGATTCAGGTGATAAGAAAACCAAGGTCAGACTTAAGCCAAGTAAAATGTATATCTGTTTCCATTATCCATCCTCAGTCTCAGGTGAAAATTGCACTTACGCTTAATAAATTATCATACCTATTTCACCTTAACTATTAAAAGAACAAACACAAACCTAAATAAAACTTTGCTTTAGAGGGATAACACAATTTTCCATTTAGATAATTTAGATTTTAAGGACACATATATTATAGTTACCCCCAAAAATTGAAGGATACATATTTAAAATACCCGTAGGTTTGCTAGTATTCTTATATAACTACCCATACAGATTTGAAAGATACATTGTACATACAGCGGATACATCAATTATATTTACTTTCATAGGAAATGTAGCTTATTCTGGTCAAAATGGTCAAATTGAAATATGTATTAAGAATATTAAACACTAAGGTACCCTGACATTACAATTCATATTGTATCCTCATTTTGTTCATAGATGTTTGAGAGAGATTTTCAGAAAGAAAATTAATTTTTATATTGTTGATTTTGCATTGTTGCTTAATATGCATACATATACAAGGAAAACTGTGTCCAATGACATTTGTTGTGTGTACATACAATTTAGCCTGTGCGCACTCTAGTAAAATTTGAATGATATGTAAGTGCTATCTACGGCATCAGATATTAGGACATTTTTTAAGTGAAGCATATCTGACTTTTACACTGCTGTGATCACTTACCTGTCCAGAACACCTGAACTTACAGCCCATCAGCCCCCTTACAGCCGCACCCACATCAGCACTGTCAAACACAATGTAAGGGGCATTTCCTCCTAGCTCTAGGGAAACTTTCTTCACAGTAGAAGCCGACTGCTCCAGTAGAATCTGAACAGAAAACACCACACACCCAAATTATAGCTTAATTCATATATCTATGCAGGAATAAACTTTACAGCATAAATTATTTATTCATAATTTTTTAAATATCAGATTCTCTGTATGAGTATATAAGCTCTTAAACAAAAAAGTGACTTAAATTTGATTAGAGCAATTCCTAATACCTATTAAAAAAAAATAATCTGATGAGCAAGATATGAATATACCTTGCCGACTGGTGTGGAGCCAGTAAATGAGATCTTCATCACCAGCGGGCTTTTACACAGCGTCTTTCCCACCTCAGCAGCATGGTCACGTGATGAGGTTACTACATTGAGGACACCTGGGGGTAGTCCAGCCATGGACGCTAGCTATGGAAACATGAATATAACAAAAGGTCATACAGGTGCTCAAAGGTCAGGTATGTATAGAATAGAACCTTCACTCTCTGAAAGAGGCATTTTTGATTAATTTGAAGAAAGTTAAGGTTATACTTGTATAACCAGTTTACATATGCAATGCATTTCTAATGTTAATTTTGTACACACTTCGCACATTTTCATACCATTGTTACTTATCTACAAAATGCACACATGTAGGTTTATACAATTGTTTTAGTGTAAAAAGGTCATGTACAGTTGTACTTGTGTACAAAATATGAGTTGTCTCAAATACGGGGTTATCTATGCATGAAAAGATTTGTACAACAAGAATGATATTTATTCCCGAAAGAGAGGCATACCTCACAGAGGGCAAGGGCCGAGTAGGGCGTGTCCTCAGCTGGCTTGAGTACCACAGTACAGCCTGCGGCAATGGCTGCACATGCCTTCCTAGTGATCATTGCGTTGGGAAAATTCCACTGCAAAAAAACTTTGTTACAGCAAATTGTAAAAAAGGAATTGTCTGTTTGCAAGTCTCCAATTGATATTAAATATGTGCTTTAGTACGTTCTTATATAAGTTATTCATTTATAAGGTAAAGACATCTTAAATGAATAACAAAGCTTGACCAAATTCACATATGTATTAAATAACTATGTTACCGGTGTGATCATCCCTGCCACTCCTAATGGTTGTTTGAGGACGAGGAGACGTCGTGTTTTGACGGGAGTCGGGATAATATCTCCGTACACTCTGCGGGCCTCCTCCGCAAACCAATCCATGAATGCCGTTCCATAGGCCACCTCCCCTGCAGCCTCTGCCAGGGGCTTCCCCTACATTACACAAGAACAATGTTTTACATACAAAATGTAGGTTACCTAAGTAAAATGTCAAGGTCAAGCTTGTCCCCAACATTACACGATTACAATGTCAAGGTCAAGTGCTCTTACATTACACGAAATGAATGTCAAAGTCATTGATTCCCCTAAATTACACAATAACAATGTCAAGGTCAAGGCCAGGGTCTTCCAAAATAACAGAAGAACAATGTCAAGGTTATAAGTAAAATGCCATTCCTTATACAGTAGTACTACATAAGTACAACGTCAAGGTCAGGGACATTCCTATTTTACACATAATAATAATAATAATAATAATAATATACAACATTTGATATAGCGCCCTATCTAAATGTAGCTAACATAAGTCACTCTAAAGCGCTTTACAGTGCCGAGATATACTACAATTAATACAATTAGGATTTACAATTTTTGAGGAATTCGCAGGAGCTGCCTTATCAGACGCTAACTACTAGTCCTATGCCACCTGGCTAATATCTCCCTATGTGTGTATGCCTGCATGTGTGCTGGAGATGTATTGTACAATGTAACATGTCAAGGTCAGGTTAACTCCAATGTCAAGGTTATGATTAAACATTGTTGTAACAAATAAATGAAGATTTCAAATGGACATGAGTATGTTTACAATGAGATGTAAGTTATCACAGACTGAGTACTAAATACTAGAATACCGTAGGTATCTTACCATTTCAGCTGTGAGAACCTTTGCCAGTTCATCTTTATGCTGTGTGCATAGTTCGGCCCATTTCCTAAGAATACCGCTTCTTTCCTTAAAATAAACATGCAAGGATTATACCTTGAAACTGGAAGTAAAATCAGGTACCTGTATTAAATATTCAAAATAGGAGTGAAAACATGAAGTAGTTAATGAAAAAGGTTTTAAATATATATGTACAAGTTTGGTCAATGATCATTTAACATAATTCTGTACTTAAATTGTATACTTTACCTCCAGAGGAAAGGTCAATGACCAACCATCAGGCCACCATACTCAAAACCAAGCCATATAACCTCTAAAGAAAACAGTTCTTGTATCTGTTTTCTAGTTCAGCCTACAGTGATAAGGCATAAAGGTAGATATATAGTCATGTAGTCACTGACCTTGGCTGTAGTTTCCTTCCATGTTTGAAATGCCTTGTGGGCTACTTCTATGGCTTTTTCTGTGTCCTTGGCATCCATATCAGGGACACTCCCAATCAAGCCACCTGTCGATGGATTCGTCACTTTGAACAAAATAAAAACATGTTTGCTTAGAACCGTTTGCCAGTAAAGATGATACAGGTGAACTTATTGTGTGGTGTCTCACATCAGCCTCTTTTAAAATCCTTGTTATCCTGAACAGCTGAAGGGATTTTGACCAACCAGGCAAGTATAAGGTCCAGAGCATCTAATGATCAAGAGGACTCAATCTGGCTTTTACTCCTTCACTCCTACCCCTGAGCCTCTAGAGGAGGGGCTATAATATGTTACTATATGTTCTAATTGATACACATTTTTATTTTATAAAACTGATAACAATAAATTTAAAACAATTACTAACAGCTGAAAGAAATTTTGAATTATTTTGAAATAAAGCAATAAGCAAGAAGATGATATCGTGTGTTTTTAGCTATGAAACTCAAGGAAATTCATGTAGTTAATTACTTTTGACTAAATATTTTTAAGTGTAATATTGAAAAAATATCATGATCTAATCTTACAACTACTGAATCTTTTTAATAATATTGGTTTGTGTTGTGATACGGTTACACTTCTATTAAACCATCAGTAATTGAGATACCTTGAAATGTTTTCCCACTGGCAGCAGACACCCACTTCCCATCTACAAAGGCACGTTCATGTAAAAATGAACTTGCATTCCGGGTCACCCCAGCTGCTGCAGCTGGTGCTTTGTCCATCCTGAGTTGGTGGAGTGTAAAGACTGTGATCTGGTGTCGCTGTAGATGGAGGACGGAATGCAATTTCCTGTACATAAAAGCCTGAAAACAGAGCATATCAGATACATTATGTATGAATGATTGTCAATGCTTTGAGGAGAAAAGAATATCCAATGACTTTAAATAACTTACATCTAGCTAAATTGTGATGCAAGTAAAATGTTCATCAAGCCAAAGGATGTCCTATATCTATCCGGCTGGCAATATACAAATGTATGAGAGGCTTAAGGACATTCCAATATGGCTGACACACCAAACTGTATATCAAATTCAATAATGCATTCCGTTAGCATTAAACAATCCCTGTCACAAAATAATAATCCTCCAATATTTCTCAAACATAATTGAGGTACATGCACACTAATTTTCAGAAACGAACATTCATTAACTGATGAAAAACTCACTTTTTATATGTTCATTTTCCAAGCTAAACAAAAGTCACAATTCTGAGAAAAAAACCCATTTAAACTTGTAAATATCATAAGGGAGATGCATTTGTCGAGAAAAATGTGATAAAATACTTCAAATCTCGATAATGATGACATGACGGTAATCTAGTATATATATAGTCGTAATCTGCCCTACATGATTGGTTTCCATTGATAAAGAAATTCTAGCAGTTTGAATTTTGCAAAGTAATAATGCACTTTATGAATTATCCTGATAATTTGGTATAATTGTTTGAAGTACAGGTATTACCACTTTTCATAAATTATGTTCATTTGATTTCTTCATGCGATCGTACCAGATCACGTCTACCGAAGAAATACCCCCGACAGGGTTTCAAATTTCTTCTACTTTCATTTTGCATTAAGTACAACTGACTATAATCTCTCTAAAATCCTCGATACACACCATGGTATAATGTCTGATGTCTGCAAGACCTGGCCGTCACAAATTAGACACTTCCTTGACCGGAAACGTACTTGTCAAAACACCTAATTACATATTGACAAAAGTTGATCTTTAATCTATCTGCATGTGTTCCAGTTTGCGACAGGATATTAAAAAGCTGGAGATTTAGAGTAACTTCCCTTGGGGCAGGAAGTGAGGCACCCGAAAGGGAGTTCGTCTTGTTCCTCACACGTATCTATATCGTTACCTCTACAGTTTTTTTGGGGAAATGAATGAAAATTAAAAACAAAACATTGAAGTTTATTTACGGTTTAAAAATAAACGAAATGATTCAATCACTTCCTCATAATTTTTTAATACATAGATCTAGATTTAATATTTTAAATAAATCATGTAGAAAACACGGGCGCTATACTGGCTGGCATATAACTCGTTACATGAAACTCAAAGGATGTGTCTTCAAGTTATTTCTTGGTCCCTTTAACCATTGCCGTCCCTCTGATATGAACTACAGCTGCTGGAATAGATTACCTATAGCTCCGGCTTGAGTTAGGCTGTCACCTTGATATAAGGGGAAAAAATCTTTACTTTCCGTGTTGTTGATATATATATGGAACAGTCTTCCACGGGATGTCAATGATTCATCTAATGTTATACAGTTTGAAATTGGTTTAGATGAGTACTGTAAACGTGAAAATATAACTTTTAATTTTTAGTTTTAAAAAACTGACACTTGAAGTATATCATAATGTAAATGTTGTTGTAGGTACTGCTGTATGGATATAGAGGCTAATTGTAGTCTGCGTCAATAATGTATCATATTAAATCAAAATGCACTTGCAGCGGAACCGGAACGAAGTGGCAGCGGAATTCAGACCAACAATAAATGATATGGTCACATGAAAGGTGTAGTGATTTTTTGTATATATTTGATATAGATATGTATATAATTATATAAATATATGTCTGAAGCAATATGACATTCAACGCCATTGTTAGTTGGTATAAAACTGATTTCCGTTCGGCAATCGTACACTGGCATACAGTATGTAGTTATACATGTATGTATGGTATGCATACAGCAGTTATTCTACAACACACATGAAATACTGTAGCAAATAGTGTATCAGGTTTTTTTCATCAGATAGTTCATTATTAAGGGCATATTTCAACATAAAAAAATGCGTAGGCGACTTTTTGATTAGATTAAATTACAATTATACATATTTTGATGTATATGTTGTTAGCTTAAACATGGTTCGTTCCATGACTGTGCTCCAGGAAATGTGTTTGACTTATTTGCAAATTCAACACTTAACAAATTAGGTAATATCACACGTATTTGATACACGACATTCAGGAATGTAATATATAGGAGCGACGGACATGGAGGCGTGAAATGGCGTGAAATAAAATAAGGAGGGGCGACGGACATGGAGGCGTGAAATAAAATAAGGAGGGGCGACGGATATGGATGCGTTAAATGGAATAAAAAGAGGGGCGACTGACATGATCGGGATGAGAGGCGTGTGAAATGAAATAAAGGAGGTGTAACGGACGTACAGGTGTGAAATGAAATATGGAGGGGCGACGGACATGGAGGCGTGAAATGAAATAAGGAGGGGCGACGGACATGGAGGCGTGAAATGAAATAAGGAGGTGTAACGGACATGCAGGTGTGAAATGAAATAAGGAGGTGTAACGGACATGGAGGCGTGAAATGACATATGGAGGGTCGACGGACATGGAGGCGTGAAATGAAATATGGAGGGCCGACGGACATTGAGGTGTTAAATGAGATAAGGAAGGGTGACGGACATGGAGGAGTGAAATGACATATGGAGGGTCGACGGACATTGGGGTGTTAAATGAAATAAGGAAGGGTGACGGACATGGAGGCATGAAATGATATATGGAGGGGCGACGGACCTGGAGGTGTGAAATGACATATGGAGAAGCGACGGGCATTGAGGTGTTAAATGAAATAAGGGAGGGTGACGGACATGGAGGCGTGAAATGTTATATGGAGGGGCGACGGACATGGAGGCGAGAAATGAAATATGGAGGGCCGACGGACATTGAGGTGTTAAATGAAATAAGGAAGGGTGACGGACATGGAGGCGTGAAATGATATATGGAGGGGCGACGGACATGGAGGTGTGAAATGACATATGGAGAAGCGACGGACATTGAGGTGTTAAATGAAATAAGGAAGAGTGACGGACATTGAGGTGTGAAATGAAATAAGGAGGGGCGACGGACATGGAGGTGTGAAATGAAATAAGGAAGGGCGACGGACATGGAGGTGTGAAATGTAATATGGAGGGGCGACAGGCATGGTCGGGATGCCAAGCGTGATAATATGTTAGACATGTAGGTGTTTATAACATCAATATTGTCGAGCTAAACGATCCTCTTTCGTTTTTAATATTTGCACATAATTAAAATATACAAATGGCTATGTTAAGTTGACAACAAATACAGCTTCGTGTTACAATCAGACATGGCTATATATACCGCTAAAGAGACAACTGTCAATTTACTGTGCAAGTTATGCCACGTACGGACTTCAAAGACTACAAAGTTTCTTTTTATAAAGGTATACTATAGACGAAACACTGTGCAGTGTTCTTTTTCATTTAAACAACATCACAAATAATAATCAGTTTAAGATAAAACATAAAAACACGTATACATGTTAAATATTCTGCACGTGCAGTTAAATCACCTTACCGAATTATATTGCAAAGTATAAATACTATAAAAATGCACAAGGTAGCACCACGCGGTAGAGAAATTTAAAGGAGATTAAATGATAATGTGTGTGATGTCGCATATACGGTTCATGATAACTGGTGACCTAGTTTGTGACCTAATTTAAGTTTGATCAATCTTCACGTGACAATATAAATAGGATACATTTGAGGATTTCTATATTATGTTGTATGACGGGTATACGCACTATAGAAATGCCCAGAAAATCATGACTTACCTGTCTGATCTGCTGTCTTACCTGCAGTACCGGTTTTGATGACCTCAGCAGATGTCGCCAAATTGTTTGGTTCATGGGAAGATAAGCCGTACTGTCCTTTACACACACACAACGACACACACGTGTGTACACATGACTATGATCTTGTGTACACAAGGTGGGGGTGCGGAACTAGACAAGACAAGACAAGATTTTATTCTTTTAAACCACAATTTACATGTACAAGATAGAGTACGTGCTGTTTTAACCAGGAGAACGGACTCTCTCTATTACTATATTAATATATTTGCATATTTTAACTAATAAAACTTTGTTATTTGTTGAAAAAAGTTGCTGGAATTTTAAACAGTTGAGATTTGTGAATCCTACTATGATGTATCCTACTCACACCCAAAGAGAACTGGAGTAAAACTATTCTACCTCCTGTCTGTACCGTATTATAACGAAACAAAGACACATATTTTGATTTTTTTCCTAAATCCGCGACAAACAAGTCTCTGAAATGAATTTTTTTAGAGTTCACTAGTCTTTGAAGTACACATTCCGGGATAATCCTGGAGGCCTTCAAAACTGAATTTGGATCCTTTTATTTTCCATTTCGTTTCAATTTTATGGCCGCTCTAATTTTTTCATATTAAATCAAAGTTACTATTGCTGAAAATGGCCAATTTCACTCAGCTTCGAGGGTTTCCTCCAAAAACTGAATGGCTGAACATTATGTTTACTTTGAAATTGTACAGATTTGATCGTAGGCCCGATTTATCAACTATATTGATTCACTATTGTCTATCCATGGATTATGAAAAAAACAGTCAGTTACATTGAATGGATTGCACATTAAAACCTTTCCATTACCAAACAGACGACCTATTCCTGATCATGGCCTTACGGTGTCATGGAGGGAGATCTTACGTCACAGAATACATATCTGTTTTCTACAGCTGTGTTATCAGGCGCGGATTGGGGGGGGGGCACATCCGGCCCNCACCCCACACATCCCATACGGCATCCTAGGAAATATTGTGGGTTTCCGTTATCTGATATTTTTACTATATTTTCATTATTAAAACAATATTTGTTGGCATCGCTACGCTCGTCTACTTTGTATCTTGACCCTAAAATGTGTTTTTTATTTTACTACCTCCGCGAAACCCCAAGTTGCAACTTGCAACGCTCGGCGATTATATTATTGACCGCTCGTTATAGATGATCTGAAAATTAAACTTTTTATTGTAACCTTCCTTACCGCCCGGGCGATATTAATCATATCATTATACAAGAACGATAAAGTTTTTTTTCGGCTGACAATATTATGTATAATCGACTAAACATATCCCCAAACCCCCCTTACGGGAGGGGGAAGACCCCATCCCGTACCCTCCCCCTACTCGCGCTACGCGCTCGGAGTGCTGCCTTATAGGAAATCCTGGATCCGCCCCTGGTTATATCTTTGCAGCGAGAGAAGTTGGTTAAACTATACTCAACATTGTTTCAGAAAACTGAAGTCCTTCCTACTTCTGCTGATGTCATGAGTATTATATGTACTCGTCTAATAGGGAAAGGCTATCTTACAGATGTCAATGAAAAGGAGACGGTTACCTTAACTGTCTATTAAAGAAGAAATTGTTGTCTTACATGTGTCAAAAAGAAAAGACATTGACCTACAAAGTAGCATATCAGACGAATGGCTGTAGGCTTGTCCACAGGTACTGGTACCCACCTATTGTTTTTCTGATTTGCTATAGGTACATATGTGTCTTATAACAGCCAATACAAGGAAAACATTGGCAACGTGAAATTTGTCTTTGATTTGCGTAGATATTCTGTAAAAGTTCAACCGATTAAAACAGTTTTAGTGTGTATCCATATTAGCTAGAAACTTGATAAGTTGAAAAAAATATTATAAAAACACTCATTTGCACGATTGTGTTTCGGCACGGCATTTTGGCGATTGTTTGTTTTGACGACATAAACAATGGAAGAAAATGTATAAAAAAAAACATAGACACATACTGAAAACAGTCTACTTTACCTCACGAGTTCAAGCGAAATCATTGACCTTGTGGAGTGATTTACTCTACACAACGCAAGCCACTAAGTTGTAATGCTCAGTTTGAGATACAAATACCCCATCGGCATCCTCGATACTTCAGGGGTTACGCTCACTCACGCTCTATGCACACTTGGAATACATGTCATGACGAAATCGAGAACACGCTGCTAGCTAATAGACTGGTCTCGGGTAACAAAAGCCTGACCGTTTGCTGGGCCTATACCTGTTCTTTGAAGATTGCAGAGTAGCGACATCCGACTTCTAAGGCAGTCAACTTTACCGTTGCGCTTCCGCGAGATTCTTTCGATTCTACTTGTATTTTCACCATGGTGGCACACACTCAGCCTTCACTTTTGTCATGAGATATTCCAAGGGTATAGGAAGCATAAATGAGCGTAACCCATGGAGTATCGAGGATACTCCATCGGTGGCCAAAACATCACTTGGAATCTTATTTCGGACACAAATAACCGTTTTACATCCTCCCATGTGTTATAACAAGGGAAAAGAGAAAAGGATATGTTTGAATGAGAATTGAACATTTTACAAGGATACTGACTAACTGGCCATTTCATTTCTGATTTTGAACATCTTCGAAAACACAAACATAGTTTAACTAATACTTTCTTCGCACAAATTCACTATATTTCAAACAATATAATGATATAATTACCTCTTATGTTTAATTACCATTCGAAGTCGATTTTTGAGCCTATTCAGTATTTTTCTGAGTGAATTGAAGATATCGAACAACCAAGAACCTGTTGTCACCATCAAAGATAACATTTAATAAAGTTACAAACAGTCACCTACAAAGAACAGTTTTTTTTTTTTTTTTTTTTTTTTGAGGGGGTATAATGAAAATTTTTAATCGGTGCCCAGACCCAGATTGAAAACATTTCACATCATGTCCTCAGGTTTGGAAAAGTTCATATTTGGTTTTCATGTTCAAAAAAGTTTATATCCGGTGCTTTGGCTGGAAAAAAATGATATCCGGTGCTAATCTGATGATTAGACCGGGAAAAGTAGATCTCCTATGATGTACACTACACCATTGGTAACGCTGACGTCACTCCGTATCACTGGGGCTCCGTTTAAGGTAATGGCGGCTAAAAGATAACAGAATGGCAGAGATAAGTGTTTTGATACCTAGTTCAAGGACATCGTAAACAACATATTGTTCACACATCGTCATACACTGGCTTCTTTAGTCGTTTTTCTCACACGCTTATACTTAATATCAATTAGATAAGTTATGCAACAAATGTGAAGAATACATGTGTCTATTTCGCATGCAGGCCATTAAGTATTTCGATACCTAGTATTGTTACGCCCGTGTTTTGAGCCACGTGTCTTTATATAATCTTATATTCTGGTAACCCGAAATTCCCAGACAGGATAACCAGATAACCAGAGACGTATGTCTATATTTGTATGAACAATATGAACATGCAATCACTGGCTGTTAGAAGGGACGCCAGTCGATCACATTACACGTACCAACATAGACAATATCTGCATTAGCACCATCTGGTGTTGACACTCATACTTACTTCCGTTATTCTTGACCGCGATGTGTTGTCCGAGCGTGTTGGTCAGTACGGCTCCGTCAGTCAGACTCGCGGAATAGAATGTGGAACTGACCATGTGATTCTTCACCAAATCTGAAACATCAGTTCATGTACAGGACCGTTAAGGGGTGATGATTGCCTGTACTATGATACTGACGAATTGTCACATAATGTTCCAATATTGCCTCATTTTCATTTGATTTACCTTGCCTCAGTGAATAATATCACATTTCTAAATAATTCTATAGCCCACATAAAGCCACGTGCTTGATGCTAAAAGTGATTATTTTCTGTTAAAAAAAATATTTTTACAAACAAATCTTACTTGTGATCCGTGTGACGTTAGATAGGGTATGGTTCTCGAACCCTTTTATCTTTCCAAACACGGAGTTGTTAGGGGCAAAGAGTGTCATGTTGTCTCCTGGAGAAATAGATTCATCAGGTACATGTACGTAATACACACTGATAACAATCAGGGGTGAAAAATACCCATCATTAAATGTCTAATTGATCATCATTGATCATCTACTACATTCTTCAAGGAAGAACAGCGTTATATTGTCTCCAACAGTATTTCATTACGGACGGACAAAGTATGTTGTAACAGTCTTGCCCCCCCCCCCCCCCCCCCCCCCCCCCTCCCTCCTCTCTGTTATATAATCTTAAATTGATGACAAACTTCAATTATTCGTTTTAGAATCCACGTTCTCGTTACGCACAATTTTAAAATTAAATATCACCTTGGAAACTACCAACATCAAATAGAACGACAGACATTTAGATGTACAAACTAATAAGAGATGCTTCAGTAGTCAGTTGAACGTCCCTTGACTTTCGGCCCACTTTGCCGACACAACCATGATGTTAACCTATGCAAAAGAGCAGTTTTTAGTTCCAACTAAGCATTTTGCCTGTACGGCATACAGAGAGTGTTACAGCCAAGTTACGACATCGTGAGGCTAGTGTTTACCATACACCCAGACAGCAAGCCTCCCGTCGTGGATAACAGTGACTGCCACCATCACGAACACCACACAAACATTCAAAGAAGAATGTGCTTGAGGATTATGACGCCATGTGGAAGGATAATAGGGTCATCCTCCTGGCGATCATCTACTATCTCGTTATAAATAGACTATTTCTAGAAACAAGCATCCCTGTTCAACGGCACTTCATTTAGCAAACGCTAGTAGAAACCCAGGTCATAAATCAGGCAGACAAAAGAAAATAGACCCAACGTAACTGATTGGACTACGTAAGGATCAAGCGGAGACACGAAGGATCATGTAAGATAAAAAGTAGACGTCAGGACGGCTGTGATGTAACAACTTGAAGGATAGCGAGAGTTTCCTTTGCTACCGAACTACGATCTACTCGAAAAAGGAGGGTAGAATCACACCCGAGAAGAACCCCATGCAGCCTATACACAAGTATCGATCACATTAAAATGTAAGAGAAAAGTGTGTAAATTCCGGAAAGCAACAAGACCATTCAGCATAACAGAGCCAGATCGACGACATAGCATATGTGCTTAACAACCGTGACGAGAAACATTGAAGCACAACAGGTTATAAAGCAAGTCACCAAGTTAGCAATGAAGAAGGAAGAAATATGTCAGCACGATCCGCAAAGTAATCAAGAACCACATATTTGTCCGTCTAACATCTCACAACCACCGTTAACGCCTTCAACTACTCCTGTGATAATTTACCATAGACGATCCTCTAGTGGAACGACTTATGAGATTCAGCTAATGTGCGATTCTTAGACCTTTCCAAGGACCGGTTTGCTGCTATCGTCGTTCAGTAGACGGGCTAGTGTTCTAATCCTGTTTTAACCGAGATATGTGTATAATCCTGCAAGTAAAATCTTACAAAAAAGACTCAAAAGGGAAACAACGCGTATTATTTAAAGAGCTTTCCGACTTTGATAGCAACGATTCCTTGGTGCGTCAAACTTGAACACACGTATATTACCCCTGAGAGTGTCTTGTAGGCCGGCTATCTGGACCACCATGTCCAAGGTAGTGAGGTTCCACTGTTCGTGGACGTATTGGTCGGCCGAGACCTGAGGGAAGTTGTAAAGCACGCGGTCCACCACGTGTAAGATCCCATTGGTGGCTACTGCAGACTTAACGATCCTTGCGCCCTCTGCCGTCACCATCTGTAATCAGTATACAAATTTAAATGTACCTTTCGACGAATTGGTCTGTTTCATTATCAATATCGAACACTTACACTGTACACTCGTCTGTTACATTGACGCACCCGGAAGTACCGGGCCTGTATTCACGAAACCGTTCTCATGCTCAATTATGGATTTTGTGTTCCTAATTTCTTAATTGCTTCGGTATAATTACTTAAAAAATATTATTTTGTCAATGATTTGAAAAAAATAAGATTTGAAGAGACTTTTAGCCAAATATTGTTTCCAATGTTTACATTTGACTTTTTGGTTCTTTGATATGATCTAAGTGATTTACAAGAAAGCTGATTTGAGCACAGTATCCATGCTTGAGCACGAGAACGGTTTCATGAATGAGGGCCCCGGTCTCGAGCACACTTCTCGATTATTTTTAAAAAGAAAATAATGTTTGAATAACTGACCGGAGCGCCACCTGATGAGTTGGAGTAGACGTTGACCCTAAGATCCTGTCCCTGCCACGTGCGGAGCCTAGCCTCGTTATGGAAATCACCCAATGACAGGTTGCCGTAAGCGATGTGAAACGTGATAATCTCGTGCATGTATTCCCAATTACCGTAGTTAAAGATGGCGGCGATGTTGGCCGGAAGGTTGTTAAAAGCATCGTCGGTCGGTGCGAACACAGTGAACGGTCCTGGAAAAAACAAACTTCATATGTCCATATTGCATGGTATTCTTCGTATATGGTTGTATATCTATTAAACGACTCATTGTCTTATCAAATGCTTAGCTTGATTTTTATATAAAGATCCACATTTGCTGACCATATATGTGCCTATTTTATCGGATCTAGAGCTTGATTTTGAAATATCGTTCTGATGACCAAATTGTGCGGTCGTTGTTGCTTTCAGTGACATTGACCTTGCTCCTGATTTTGAAATTACGTGTTGAGTTTCTTCATCGTGCTATTGCACGTATAACTTCAATGATTTAAATTTAAAGAAAACATTCTTTTTGAACCTTCTTATTGCGATATTTGCGATATTTTACCATTAATATTTTACAGTTTAGATAAAAAAGGACCCGTGGTTGAGTATATTCATTAGTCTGGCATGTATATATCTAATTGTATAACAGTCATAATCTAAGTTTAACAGGCAGAATAGGGACATGTGCATCGAAAAAAATGTGACATCATCCGCGTGCAACTTGTTGGTGAAATGAAAACAAGATATCACGTGACAAATGTTAGTACATAAAAAGAACAGCACGAGCGGCACGATCGATTTCATTCCGACAAAGTAGAATAGATATCATCCACATTTCATTTATGTATTTTATGGTGGAATATATGTCGGGGTTCCACCCTACAATGTTGAAAGCGGCCTTCGTTGCCTAATATATGTCTAATCATTTCTAACCAACGAGTCAAAGATGTCCTCTACACGTCGTTGTTAAACGAGGAGCGAATGAAATCAACATTATATCGAAGTTTTACCGTATTTGTGCTGTTAAGAAATATGTAGAAACTGTAAATTTATAATGTAAAAAAAGAATGTGGGTGTTGTTTTTGTAATGTCAAACAGCATATATGTTATAACCCAATTTTCGAGACAATGTCACACCGACGTACCGGAGTTGTTGTTCGATAGGACGTACATTGGTCCCGAGTTTTGTAGAGCACCGACGAAGTCTTTACAGCCCAAAGAGTCTGCAAGATCATAAATGTCCCATTCCGCCCCCTGGACAGTCGGAACCAGAACCAGGAGAATGGACAGGAGGGAGAACATTACCGGAAGAATGGGGGATAGTAGCATGCCAAAACCCAACACGAAACAGGACTGGGTTCAAGGGCGTCCGAGGTCAGGGAACGATAAGACACGTGCTAGCGAGGAGATAACACAGCAAAGTCACCATGCAGTGTCATTTGTCTTCTATATATATATAACTGGTTACATGTTTCGTATTTCAATTGTAAATGATTACCCTATATTTGTTTTGAGATTTTTTGTGATACATCTTTTCTCAGTGGAATACGCGAAAATTGCTTCTAAAACACGCATAAGTAAAGGAGACACAACACTTTTATTATCAGTTTGTATTTTTTTTTATACTATTGATGAATTGGAACTACATGTATGTTTACCCTCATAGTAACTCTCTTTTTCATATGACGTTGCATTTTACGAAAATGCGTTTGCAGCAAACAAAACTCCAATTTGTTCACAAGAGGTGACTTTTTCTTAGACACTCCTTTTGTTCTTTCTCTCAGAAATCGGATATTTGTTAACGTTATAAATGTAATAATTTAATCTTGCTTGTAACAAGCATTTTCGTTGGCTGAAAAATCTATGTTATCAGCCCATAACGTAAAAAAATGACGTCGCCATGTGTAACGTCGCTTTTGATTGGCTGATACAGCGGCGTAATAATTTCTCAGAGAAAAGAGTCCATCAATAAAAGTTGATTTCCACAGGGATTGTGTATAGTAGATTACAATTTAAGGATTGACTTGAATATATTTTTCATGTTATGGAGCTATAACTCAAAAAACGGAGTGTACTCTCATCATAAACCGCTTCGCGGTTTATTTAGAGTACACTCCGTTGTTTGTGTTATAGCTCCATAACATGAAAAATATATTCAACTTAACTCTTAAATATTTATTGGGAAATAGAGCTACGCACAATGAATCAACAGTGCTTCATTGATATCATTGCATTGCAGGTTAAGCGGTGTTTTTATTTTTTATTTTTTATAGTTTTTACCATCACTAAGTCCCTGTCCGAAAATAAGCCCACTCTAACTGGTATTTTTCAGTTAGAGTAGCTAAGGTCAGTCCTTATGTCACGTAATAGTTTATTTTATGACTATGCAATTATTGATCCCATGTCGTTGTTTTAACAATATGAAGACATAAATTTGTCGATTTTGAAAAGAGGAGAAAAACCTACTGGAAAAAGCGTATAAATTTCTGAAGAAAGATATAATGTAAATAAGAAAAATAAAAATCTAAATATGCAAAATAAACCAATAGATATATATAGTCATAGAGAAAAATAATCGAATAAAATATCTCATGTTATTAGAGACACAAGGGACAGACACGCGTAATTTTACATTCTAGTATATGTGGGGTTTGTGTGCTTTAGGGCACAGGACCTGGGAATATGTTACAGCTATATTTGGACCTTAACTAAGGTGTTCAGAGTAATTTTACTTGTTTTAGATCGACTTTTGGTAAAACTGACATCCCAAATGAACACCTTAGTTTAGGTCCAAATATAGCTGTAACAAATTAGCAGGTCCCTGTGCTCTACGGATCGTAGTTTAATTACAATAATACACGACCCCTAGATTTGTACAAGTCCCACATATCGTATGTATCTTTTCTCGTGCGATGGAAGAATGTGTCCCGGGACCTTTATCGTTTTATAGAGACGTACCCACTCTCTAAGCTGACAAATCTAACCGAACCAAGCATGTCAGCTAGCACACGTGAATGATCAGTAACGTACCAAAAGTTAGCCTGACAGTTGTTAAATCCCTATCAACAGTTACAAAAACAGCCTCAAAAGATTCTGACAAAATGATGATATTTAATAGCCTAAAATAGTAAGAGCGTATGTTAATAACAGTAAAAGGAAAGTCTGAGAAAGCTGGGATGCCAATTGGTCCTTCTGTTGGCTATCACCGATAAGTTTTAGTCTTTGTACATAAACATGTACATACCTTTGGCGTTATGCCGTCATGATATGACATGAATTTAAGGTCAGCTTGGCCACATTCCGAGATATGAGTGGGGTAAAGTGGGTGACCAAAATTACAAATGGCATCTTTTTAACAAAATCAAAACTGAATTTTTAAAGCTTTCTTCATAGTTTCGTTGTTTTGTGTAACACTAAAGCTGCCCATAATAAAAAGACGACTAAAAAACTAGTCACACAGTTGATAAGTAGTTCACAGTGACCTTGTTATATATCCGTTTATCTACCTTGTTATATATATCCGCTTATCTACCTTGTTATATATATCCGTTTATCTACCTTGTTATATATCAGTTTATCTACCTTGTTATATATATCCGTTTATCTACCTAGTTATATATGTCCGTTTATCTACCTTGTTATATATATCCGTGTATCTACCTTGTTATATATATCCGTTTATCTTCCTTGTTATATATATCCGTTTATCTTCCTTGTTATATATATCCGTTTATCTACCTTGGTATATATCCGTTTATCTACCTTGTTATATATATATCCGTTTATCTACCTTGTTATATATCCGGTTATCTACCTTGTTATATATATCCGTTATTCTTCCTTGTTATATATCCGTTTATCTTCCTTGTTATATATATCCGGTTATCTACCTTGTTATATATATCCGTTATTCTACCTTGTTATATATCCGTTTATCTACCTTGTTATATATATCCGCTTATCTACCTTGTTATATATATCCGTTTATCTACCTAGTTATATATATGTGTTTATCTACCTTGTTATATATCCGTGTATCTTCCTTGTTATATATATCCGTTTATCTTCCTTGTTATATATCCGCTTATCTACCTTGTTATATATATCCGTTTATCTTCCTTGTTATATATATCCGTTTATCTACCTTGGTATATATCCGTTTATCTACCTTGTTATATATATCCGCTTATCTACCTTGTTATATATATCCGTTTATCTACCTTGTTACTTATATCCGTTTATCTACCTTGTTATATATATATCCGTTTATCTACCTTGTTATATATATCTGCTTATCTACCTTGTTATAAATATCCGTTTATCTACCTTGTTATATATCCGTGTATCTTCCTTGTTATATATATCCGTTTATCTTCCTTGTTATATATCCGCTTATCTACCTTGTTATATATATCCGTTTATCTTCCTTGTTATATATCCGCTTATCTACCTTGTTATATATATCCGTTTATCTACCTAGTTATATATATCCGTTTATCTACCTAGTTATATATATCTGTTTATCTACCTTGTTATATATCCGTGTATCTACCTTGTTATATATATCTGTTTATCTACCTTGTTATAAATAGCTGTTTATCTACCTTGTTATATATCCGGTTATCTACCTTGTTATATATATCCGTTTCTCTACCTTGTTATATATATCTGTTTATCTACCTTGTTATAAATATCCGTTTATCTGCCTTGTTATATATATCCGGTTATCTACATTGTTATATATATCCGTTTATCTACCTAGTTATATATATCTGTTTATCTACCTTGTTATATATCCGTGTATCTACCTTGTTATATATATCCGTTTATCTCCCTTGTTATATATATCCGTTTATCTACCTAGTTATATATATCTGTTTATCTACCTTGTTATTTATCCGTTTATCTACCTTGTTATTTATATCCGTTTATCTACCTTGTTATATATATATCCGTTTATCTACCTTGTTATATATCCGTTTATCTCCCTTGTTATTTATATCCGTTTATCTACCTTGTTATATATATATCCGTTTATCTACCTTGTTATTTATATCCGTTTATCTACCTTGTTATATATCCGTTTATCTACCATGTTATTTATATCCGTTTATCTACCTTGTTATATATATCTGCTTATCTACCTTGTTATAAATATCCGTTTATCTACCTTGTTATATATCCGTTTATCTACCATGTTATTTATATCCGTTTATCTACCTTGTTATATATATCTGTTTATCTACCTTGTTATAAATATCCGTTTATCTACCTTGTTATATATATCCGGTTATCTACCTTGTTATATATATCCGTTTATCTACCTTGTTAAATATATCCGTTTATCTCTATTCTGTGCCTTAAGAATACACATTAGAACCAAACAATTAATATTCTTTTAACAACCTGTATTTATATAATTATCACGTTAACCAATCTATAAGTTGTGTTTCTTTCGCCATACCCTTTTAAACATTTTAATTAATATTTGCTTTTTTTTGTGGCTCAAAAGTCAAGACAACAACTGCTATTTAAATTATGTCACAGGGTCCGAATCGGTGTCTGGCATGTTTGAAAAATGAAATCAAATTTGTTTTATATAAAACAAAGAAAATAACATTAGGCAGATATTTTCTTTAAAGTAATGAAACAATATTATAACAGTGCTTCATGTGACCAATATGGCACCGGGCATACAATTTGTCTTGAGTGTTGCGGTCGTTTTTAATGATTTGAAAGAAAAAAACCTGAGCGGGCAACATAGGCCTGGATTTAGGTAGATTGGACAATATGTACGATGACAAGAAATCCCATGACAAGGTGACGTCAACGGGAATAAAATCACGAACTTACAAAGTCTTCTCTACCTAGATACATACATGTACGTCTCTACTAAGACCAGTCATGTTTAAACTTGGCCTGGAGACCCAACTATTCTTTTTTTTTCTCCAGCCTAAGCAAGTTCCGAAATGAAATACTGTTGGCGAAATATAAATAGTAAAAGGCATTTCCAGTTTGGAGATTCCTACATCTAAGTCTATAAATAGTTAAAATTGAGGATATGACGTTATCTACTGGAATATATTATGTACCTGTCTTACACAATAACCTGAGGGATCTTAAATTAATGACAACAATCTCATCACAACAATCTGATGTTCATAGATATTTACAAAAATAAAACATTAAATAAACTGAAACAAACTGTTCAGGCAAGAACGTACATCAAATATAGCATGCTATTGCAATTTTATACCTCCCACCGGGAACCTCAGTGGTTTTCCCAGTTTAAGAGTTACTTCCCTTTTACCATTAATACGTAGTTGTCGCACCACATCAATGGAGGTGTCAACAACGAGGGCTTATATGAAACCATAAGATATATAAGATAATGGACCGTCTGTACGGAGTGGAGGGGATGAAGGAGACGGACAGTCATGTGTACTGTACCCAGGACCTGCTCGGGAGGGGTGCCACGGGCGATGTATATAAAGGGATCAACAAGGTATCTAGGTTTACAGGCTAACCCTACTTTCGTTTTGATATTTTTTCTGGTGTCTGAATCAATTTCGCGTTACAGTTATTTTCAACAAAATATATTTTAGAAGTCCTATTACCAAATGATGTAATAATACCAGTTTCGGTGATAACCAGGACAAGAAATGTTAAACAATGAATCGTTTAAATTATTTTTGTTTCTTTATTTATAACTGTTTATATGTATATGTTTATACAGTCATAACATAAGAGTTAGAAATTCTGTCATAAATTAATAATCACAGGAATACAAAAACTCTAAAATGCTTAAAAAATACGTAGTATAATATA
The DNA here is from genome assembly GCF_002113885.1 of Mizuhopecten yessoensis. Taxonomy (NCBI): domain Eukaryota; kingdom Metazoa; phylum Mollusca; class Bivalvia; order Pectinida; family Pectinidae; genus Mizuhopecten; species Mizuhopecten yessoensis. The sequence goes on along the minus strand of NW_018403786.1, from coordinate 1,564,192 downwards.
GTTTTTTTGGGTTGCTGTTATTCTTAATTCGCGACAGAAATGACAGAATTCCTGACTCTTGTGATACACATATATTATAATATTTTGATTAGTCAATTCAGTATACACACTTTTATAGTTACTACAGGTTTGAAAGGAAATGTAAGTGAATAGTGTGAATTAAACTAACATATAATGTTTCAGTATCTTCACTGCATTAAGAAATACCCAAATGTATCTTATTTAGTATCACCTGAGGTTTTGTAATTGTAATAATTAATATTAAGTTGGTTCCAAGTACTTAATCTACATCCTGTTCAATATCTCAAGTCATCCCAGGCTGTGCAGGGGTCCTGGAGACTAGGACTAATTATCTATAAATATATATCCTATGACACTTCCTATCTTTTCTGTCTTCTTTCTTTTCTATCTCACCTCCTGCCTCAGGCGTTGTCTCCGTAGACACCCAACCTCATATGACCCTGGCTGTTACATGTAGGAGGACGTTAAACCCAAAACAAAACAAAAAAATCATATGGCACATTAACCCACAGAGGGGTCACAGAAGTATAACAGAAATGAAATCAAGATATCTTTCAATGAATTAAAGATATCTAATTAATTTGTAGATTAGGATTGTATGAGATATCAAGATCTATTGTTTATAAGAAATCTCTTCATTAATAGAAATTGAAGGTACCAGTATTAATTGTTGAGTCGACTTGCCAAAAAGTTTAAGGGATGTGTAGACTACTAAATTTAAGGGATATATAGACTACTAAATTTAAGGGATATATAGAATACTAAATTTAAGGGATATATAGACTACTAAAGATATGTTGACTACTAAATTTAAGGGTTATATATAGAATACTAAATTTAAGGGATATATAGAATACTAAATTTAAGGGATATATAGAATACTAAATTTAAGGGATATATAGAATACTAATTTAAGGGTTATATATAGAATACTAAATTTAAGGGATATATAAAATACTAAATTTAAGGGATATATAGAATACTAAATTTAAAGGATATATAGAATACTAAATTACTGTGAAATTTTATTCAGACACTAACACTACTAACTTAAACTCAAATACATGTATCTCTAGGTGATACTTTCGGGAGATACTTAAATTATTGGTATCTAATAAATACATGTATCATTTGTCAGGTAGCAGGATTAGGAGATGCTCCTCTTTATTTCATTTATAACTGATACAGGAAAGATTCTGTTTTCTATTGGTTTTTATTTGGTATCATGTTTCAGGTCTAAGAATTTTTATAATCGGTTTAAATGTTGCATGCTGTTTTCTGATGATATCTGTCAGATTTACTCTTGGTCAAATTCTAGTAGTAGGTCAAAGCTAAAGGTGTAAAAGCATAAAAGACTGTCAAATGGATATACCAAGTCAGCCTTTGATTTTACATGGCAAAATCATGTTGCAAATCCCAATTCGAAGTGGTATATACCATCATAATTACACATATTTCAAATAAATTTACCAGAATTTGGATGTTCCGATTATAATCGATAATCGTTCATTAAAAGTCTTCCGATAATCGATTATGAATTCCGATTCCGATTCCCAACACTACTTGGTAGTATAATTATGTTATGTTGACGTTTCAAAAGACCTGTATTATAGTCACATCATCGGATGAGGCTGATTAGGTTATCATGAAATGTTCTAAATAGTGATAAACATTAACATGTTTGAAATAGCTATGATTTTATCTTTGTATTATCCCTACAGACAACAGGCGAAGTGGTAGCCCTGAAGATGTTTGAGATCAAGTTTACTTCACATATACAGAGGGAGGTAGAGGCTCTGGTAAAACTTCAACACCCAAACATTGTCCGATTCTCCCACTGTGAAAAAGATGTAAGTTACCACACCCAGACAGTCAGAGTCCAGCTGTGATAGAGACACAAGTTATTTTTGACAGTGTGCCCATGTATACGTTTCTAATTTTGGTTTCAAACAAAATTTCCTACTGTTTTTTTTTTTTACGCATTTCAGATTGTTAATTTTTTTCCACTTAATACCAATCATAGGTATCTGCCTTGGGAAAAAAGGAAAATATCTGATACGATCATATAATTAGTATGTTATGTGTATAGTATGTCTCGTGTGTACAGTATATATGTATCATGTGTATAGAATGAATGAATTATTGTTGATTCTTTCAGGTTGCATACTTGCTAACTCTCCCTATTTTGGAGGTAGACTCCCAATTTTGGACCCTAACATTAACATTTTCAACCAGTGAATTTGCTAAACTATTCCTATTTCCTAAGATATGTTGATTGCATCTGAAAGAACAGCTCAAAAGATGCCATTCAAAAGTGTTCATACACGCATTATGTTTATGCTTATAATTCTGAGCAAGCATAATTTCCCCCTTAAAAATAAAAAAAATGTTGGCAAGTATGCTGGTTAACCATAGACAGCTACAAAAAACATTGCTTCCTTTATTATATGTTGGTTGTAGAAATTGGGGGATTTTTTTTCTTTTTCTCGTGATAGAATGGTTTAATTGAAAACCAAACTATAAAAACCACATCATATATTGTTGTCTCCCCTTGATGTACCTTTGTTGGAGTAATCAATAGATCTGTCCCTAATCGTTGTGTTTTATTCTGTGTGCTCCAGAGCTTGACGAAGAGGAATGTGCTGGTCATGGAACTCTGTGAGAAAGGTAGTTTACTGGATCTCCTCAAGGAACCAGAAAATGGCTTCGGTATGGATGAGGAAGAGTTTCTCAGGGTCTTCGAGCATTTAGGTAAATGTTATTGACAGAGTGTTTACATTTTAGGAGGATGGGTGGTAAGCAGTTATATAATCTAAACACTGGAGTTAATTTGAATTAAAAAAGTTCCCTATTCATTAAATTGTTATTTTGAGATGAAAATATGTTTGTATTTCAGTAAATGGTACAAAACATTTGAGGAACCAAGGTTTTTCTCATCGAGACATCAAACCTGGGAATGTCCTTATCTTTACAGATGATGACGGCAGGTAGGTAACGATGCTGATACTTATTTTTATAACACCACAGTTGGAGCTAGTGCTCTTCTGGTATTAAGTGTTACTGAAGGAGCTTGATTTAAATCTAGAAGGAGTGTTTTTTGCAATGCAATAGTTTAAAGAAAGTTTTATTTTCACACATAGCATAGCTGATGCAAACCATTAATTTAACACTTAAACTGAATTTTTTAATTTGTCATTAGGTTATTTAAAAGACTTAAAATTTTTCTGTGCTTAAGTATGTATAAGTCTGATCTAGAATAATGAAGGATATCATTCTGATCTAAATGGTATTGATAGAGGATCCTCCTTGTTGCTAATTCCCAATTCTGATTTGAGGAGTGACATTATGTGATGAGTCTGCAAATCAAGCAGTTACAGACCTCATCCTAAGAATAGAAAAGTGTTACAGATATTTACTAAAAAAATAGGTTATGGTATTTCAAGTAACCAAATCTGTAAATATCCTACAGATCCCATTTTTAACTCACCTGGCCTGAATAACCGACAGGGCCACGATGATGATATCTGGCCAGTAGCATGCTAGGATGAAAGGCTTCCAAGTTTGTTCAAGTGAATGACCTTGACTTATATTCAAGATCACATGTGTCAATGTAAATAGTCATAAATACTGATATTTTGCCTGTAGCTTTATTTTAGATAATTTTTAAGGTTACAAGTGTTCGATTAATACCAGGTGAGCGATGCAGGCCCATTAAGCCTCTCGTTCAGAATAGAAATAACTGTTACATTATGTAATGGTCAATGCAATCCTTATTCCCAGCATTTAAAGTGATTCAGATGTGAGGTAAAGGATGAGCTACGTGAAAGGTAAAATGTCATGATTAAATGATTTTGGACTTCAATTGAGATCTACCATTAATGGGCTTATGTCTGAGCATTATTTACCTCAGCCCTCAGCCTCACTGAATATTTCTCATACCAGGTCAGTAAATTATGGACAGACCTCGCCTGAAGATCATAATTATGAAATGTCATCCTGATCTGGTATATACTGAAGGAAGATTCCGTTACATTTATATTGTTTATATTATTTCAGTGTTGTGGGTCTAATTAGTTTATATTCCGTTTCATCAGATTATGATACACTAATATTTACATGTACACAATATGTGACAAATTTCATGCAAATTTATGCTCTAGATTTTGGATGTTTTAATCCCAGTCTAATTGATGTCTAATTGATGTTTGTTTTTCATCCTGTTACACATGTTTATGGTTTCTGATTGTCTGTTCTGATATTTTCCAGCAATGTGTACAAGCTGTCCGACTTTGGTACAGCTAAACCTCTGGGAGACAAAGACTGTTTCATGTCCCTGGTCGGCACAGAAGAGTATTTGGTAGGTGTACATGTCGACAGAATTATAATAAATCTATCCTAGTACTTGGTGCGTCATGTTTCCACTGTCTTTGATGATATATGTTGAGATGTATTAGATAATAAAAAAAGTCTTTATAATGCACTAGATGCTGCTGCTCTAGTTGTACTAGAATCAAGAGAAGTCAATAATAAATAGAACGCTTCTCATCACATACAGAAGAGTTAACTCCCTTTAGCTTAAATACTCATTAAAAGAACTTTTTTGATGATTTTTTTTATCCTTGCTTGGTTATTTTTCTGTGTAATATCTGGAACATCTTAATTGGGAATTTGTAAAAGTTTTACCTTCTACACAATTTCATTTTCCAACTATTAGAGTGAGTGAATCGGCTATATTGATTGTATCGACAGTATTCTCATTTTGCTGTATACTGCTGTATGAGAAATATTCTGTATACTGGGAAATTTTCACCACAGTTTAACTTTCGTCTAATTTGTCCTCCCCAATGAGGGCAAATTTATCATGATGGAGAATTTTCAGTACAGCAACATAAAATTATACAGAAATTATATGTGAAGGGCAAAATTTACACCAGACAAGCATGGACTTTATCGACAAAGTGTGAATATTTGACTGGGAGAACGTTTCCCAGGAGACAGTATTTAATAGTTTTATTTCCATTAATATGAATCTATGTTTTCATCAGATTACAGTTACTTTTAATACGCCTGTCAAATTTGACAGAAGTATTATGGTATGGGGTTGTCTGTCCGTCCGTCCGTTCGGCATAAACTTTTGTTTGTCCGGCATTCTGCTCCTACATTTTTCGAACAATCTCCTTGAAACTTGGTATACATTATAATCATGATATGAAGTTGTGTCTCCCTTAAAAGAATTTTGATTCAACAATTTTTCCAAAAGTTATTGCCCTTTGTTCATTTCAGTATTTGATTTTTTGTCCGGAGATCTCCTCCTACATTTTTTGACGGATTTCTTTGAAACTTAGTAGGCTAATTAATCATGATATGTTGTTGTGTTTCCTTGAACAGAATTTGGATTCAACATTTTTTGCAAAAGTTATTGCCCTTTGTTTATTTCAGTATTTGATTATTGTCCGGCAATCTCCTCCTACATTTTTCAACGGATCTCTTTGAAACTTGGTATACATTATAATCATGATATGAAGTTGTGTCTCCCTTAAAAAGAATTTTGATTCAACTATTTTTGCAAAATTTACTGCCCTTTGTGCATTTCAGGATTTGATATTTTGTCCGGAGATTTTCTTCTACATTTTTTATAGCATGTCAGCTAACCACTCTTAGAATGAAGCAGATCTTTTTTCAATGTAAGAAAGTATATAACACTATATGGCATTCGACGGGTGTATTTTGTTCCTCCTTGCGGTACTCCTGTTCTTCAATGGATGATGTTGAATTAATTACAGCATCCTGACATATACAAGGCAGCGTTTATAGACAACCGTAACTGTCAGGGTTTTGACATCTCAGCAGACATGTGGAGCCTCGGAGTGACTTTATATCACGCTGCCACAGGACAGGTACCATTCCATGCATACGGTGGTCGCTTTGACAAGGCCAAAACGTAAGTGGGCACATCCCTCTGATTGGTTTTCTTATGAAGTTAGAAACAGATATTATTAGTACAGAATTTTTAGAACAGAAAATACTTGTTTGTAAATAGTGACCCCTTCTAGTGTACAGTAAGCTACTCTCTATAATGGTAGATTTTACTGGCCCGTTCACAAAATTTTATTATTAGTTATACAGGTTTTTCTGTAGAACTTTTATTAAATAGTACTTGTACAGGTAACACAAGTTCATATTACTTGTCTTGGTTTTGTTTTACTCATGAGCACAAAAACTTTGTAGAAAATTGTCTAAAATCCCTTTTTTAAGACGCAAATACAAAAAAAGTGTCGTTTCTATTTTAGGCAAAAATAGTGATCTAGGATAAATGCAAATAAGTTTAAAAAAATGATAAGTCATATGGTCTCAACTTTTAGGGTACATACATATGTATATATAATTGTGTTTACCAATGTAAGAAATCAAACCAAATGCTGAGTACACATTTTTTTTTAAGACAGGATGTTTTAGGGAGACAAAAAGACTCACATACAGTGTAATAATTCCCACCTTACAGACTTCATACTAAGATGTGTGAACAACGATACACATACTGTTGTTTCCTGCATTTCAGCTCTTACTATACTAACTACGTCCCATGTGTTGATGTTATTGCAATACCAAGTATACTGTCCAAATATTAGCCAATGAAAATAATTAGATTATCTATGTCAGTATATAACACACACTGGTATCACTATGATATATCTGATTAAATTACTATAATACTGAATACTATGACACGTTTCTACACCCAGTTATAGAAAAGGCTTCTATACATTTTTAAAACTTTCACCTGATCCCATCACAGCTAGATTATGGTAATACATGTAAAATATGTTTAAACTACAACACACAGGTATTACTTCATTACTGAACATGTTAACGAGTTTACGCACACTGGTATTATTATATAAATATATATCTGAGTACCTAAACTAACCAGTCACACTGCGAAGAAAAACAGGTATGAATACCTTTTAACTCTCATAACCTGAAGGAAAGAGGACAAAGAAATATTTAAAAGTTTATTGATCAATCAACTCCAATTCTGGACTTCTTTATCAGTTCAAGGTAATGGTATAGAGTACCAGAGACGACATTGCACTGCATGCTGGTGTTCGAGGTAATAGTTCATTTACCTTACAACACCTGGGCCCCAGGTGAAAATTTCACTTAAGACTAATTTAGATAAGTAAGTGTGATATTTACCTTGGGCAAAGGATAATGTTACGAAAACAGTCACTGTACTACATGTACATGAGCATGCAGCTGAATAAACTTGTAAAAATTAATATAAATATTTCAATGAAAAATGTATCAAGCTGGAAAAACACCTTGAAATATACAATGTCAGTGTTCTTTTTCTACTGGGTATTTTTAATGTGAGGCAGTCGTTATGCTGATTTGTTTTAGGTATGAGATTCTCTCGAACAAAGCAAAAGGTGTGATATCAGGCGAGCAACTGGTTAGTGGGGGCCCTATAGTGTGGAGCAGGGATCTTCCAAACACTTGCAAGCTCTCCAGGTATGTATTCGTAGATCTAGAGTAGAGCCAGGCTCCCAAATACCTGCAAGCTTTCAAGGTATTCACCCATAGAGTGAAGCAGGGAGCTTCCAAACAACTGCAAGCTCTCCAGATATTTATCCAAATTATAGAGCAGGGAGCTTCCAAATACCTGCAAGCTCTCCAGGTATGCATTCATAGAGTAGAGCAGGGAGCTTCCAAATACCTGCAAGCTCTCCAGGTATGCACCTAAAGAGTAGAGCAGGGAACTTCCAAAAAATGCCTGCAAGCTCTCCAGGTATGCATTCATAGAGCAGAGTAGGGAGCTTCCAAATACCTGCAAGCTCTCCAGGTATGCATTCATAGAGCAGAGCAGGGAGCTTCCAGAAAATACCTGCAAGCTCTCCAGTTATGCATTCATAGAGCAGAGCAGGGAGCTTCCAAATACCTGCAAGCTGTCCAGGTATGCACTCATAGGTCACTCAGTGTATGTATGTAGACAGTCTCAGTTATCTGCCTTGTCATACATCAATACCTTTTTCTGAGGAAACTGCTACCGTATATTATTACTCAATGGATTATATGGGTTGATTCGTTATGCCCACAAACTGTTCTGTTTATTTTCAAATGGAACATTTCAGGGATGAAGCCTAACAGACATGTAAGTGTTAGTGCAAACCATGAAAGTCTTTGCCAAGGCCGACTGTAAAAGCGCCATTAGATCATTAGGTCTGGCCCTAGTTCATAAACTACTCTTGTTGAATCAGTCTAGCTGTTTGGAACATGGTAAAAGAAAGCGACCTAGTAGTTTAACCCTTGCACCACTATGGACCACAATGGACTCATACAGATAAATGTATGGTAGAGTCTACTAAAATTACCTAGGGGTGAAAGGGTTAAGCAGATAGCAGTACTTACTCCTATGAATAATACTATACAAGCACTGTTGCCAAAGAAGAGAATATATTGATGTCTTCAGTATATCACACAAATTTAATTGGTTTCAAAAATATTTAACTAATTAAAACAGGCTCTCAACCTCAGGACAAAATTAGCTTCCAACAAGGAGAGGAGTTCGTTTTTAATGATGTCATTTAAAATGTTGTCAATACAGCTCAATGACTATACCATATATCATCTATGTGTAAACAGCCAATGAATGTCCTGGATTTAATCATGTGATATGTAAATGAGTAACATGCTTTTAATATTTATTTAAGAAAATATTCTTAACTGCAGCTTTAACAGATATCGTATTATATTTTTGTAAAAAATTGGATTTTTTCAGCAAATCAGCGCATTCAGTTTAAATCATTACAGATTTACAAAATAGAAAATCACTAATGGTAATCATAATACAGATTCTGTCACAAATTAATAATGTAATATTCAGGAAATTATTTTTTGAAAGGAAGGGAGTAGATGAATAACCAATAATACTTTTGTTATAATTACATTATCAAGAGGCCGTTCTGATTCTACAAATATATGTTCGTTGTTGAAGGCCCCTGAGGGACCGTACCAGGGACATTCTCGTCCGCATGTTCGACAGTGCTAAAGATACCTCCTGGGGATTTGACGATTTCTTTGATGCAGCAGACACACTCATTGACCCAAGCGTCCACCAGCTGCATATTTTCTCCTCCCTCAACGGTCAGCACTACCGACTTTTTCTGGACAGGGACTCTAGGTAACCATGTAATAATATTTTCACCAAAAGGAAAGTTTTTTGCATTTTGACAAACTTGCTAGCTTTCCAGTGTTATTTTCTAAATTGCATGATACAGGTTGTTACTTTCTGTAGGCAGACATTGAATAATTTGCCTGTTGTATAGCCTTTTAGATCATTTAGCTTTTTTTCTGCAAGGTGGCCTCATTAATGAGTATTGATAGACTACAATGACGTAGAATATGTCCAGAAAGCCAGTGTTATTATGCATGACCTCGTGAATGTTGAAAATAATGCTTAAAAAGTAATCAGGGACCATGCATGTTAAGATGTCAAATTCCAACTGTGACATAAAATCTGTATGGTTTCTGATTGACTTTTTCCTGATGATGATTGAAACAAAAAAGAAACCTGATCATGATCCATACAAAACAATACAGAAATATAAGGGTTTGTTTTTTTTTTAAATCAAAACCAGGTTTGAATATTGTTTTTTCTAAAACAAAACAAGGTTTGAAAATATTCTAAATTTTTATGATCATAATAAGCTCTTCTTTGGGCGGATTGGTCAAGTGGTTAACACTCCGACCTTCCACGCAGTCATCGCACGCATGGATATTCAGAGAAAGTGTTTTTCTCCTGCCCACACAACTCCAACAACCGAGGTGGAGTATAGATTGGTCTGGGATGGATGTTGCAGTATCTGTGCTGTAGCATTCAAGTGAGGTGGCACTATAAATGATGCCGTTGGAAACACGGTCCCACTACAAACAGGACACATTACATCTCCAGCACACACGCAGGCATACACACATAGGGAGATTTTAGCAAGGTGGCATACGACTAGTAGTTAGTGCCTGATAAGGCAGCTCCTGCGAATTCCTCAATTATTTTATTGATTCATGTATATGCTTATTGTATTAAATTGTATATCTATGTACTGTAAAGCGCTTTAGAGTGGCTTATGTTAGCTAGATGGGGCGCTATATCAAATGTTGTATATTTATTTTTATTCTTATTTTATTTTTGAGACTTTCTCCAAGAAGTGCTTCAGTGCATCATGGGATATGTTTGTAAGCAACCTGGTTTCATACCATCATAACTGTCATAAATGTTGATATCCGTTTTATCCCCTTACTGATGTTCTGTGTGTATTACCTGACTTTGATGTTCTGTATGTAGTAACCTCACTTTTTGTTAGTAAGTAAGCTGATATACAATTTTTGTGATGCTATGATTCATCGCATAGTTACCTGATGTCTCTATGTGATTTAGGTACAAAAACCTGTCAGAGGATATAAAACGGATCACAGGCCTGGCTGTAGATGAACAGGTCACGCTGTGTGAGAATGGAGATATTGTGGGAACACTAATGCAGGATACCCCTATCTACCGGTACCCACATACCTCCAGAGCAGACCCACTTGTCCTTATGCCAACAAAGACAGCTGGAAATGGACCACCGCTGTTTAAAATTGAAGGCTTTGATAAAGTCATTGACAGTAAGTCTACACATTACTTTTCCCCATCATGTACCTGAGATATTAAATGTTTGCCATTCCTTCTTTATCATCTGTCTCATGGTACATTTTATTTAATAGTTGATGATCAAAGGTCCAGATCACTAGCTTACTTGGTTTATATATTTAAAAATATCTCTTTCTTCATACATGCAGTACTGAATGGAATATCAACGCTCTTTATATGCTCACTTATGAAGGCATCCGATAGATATATTTTCATATTTTACTAATTGATGCCTCATCCAGTGCTTGTCAGCTTGTAGAGAAGCATGACAGCTTCAATAGTTAAGATCGAAGGTCAAGACCACCAGGTTACCATGTAGAGTTTATAGTTTGTTTTCAAAGTGGTGGGAATGCTGTTAACCTATTTCGTGTAGTGGCTAATTATATAGAACAGTGATACCATGTACTTTATGTGAAGGTATAAGTTGGTTCATTTAAAGAAACACCCAAGTATCAGTATTCTTTTCATAATCTAAAGACTCACTAATGCGAAGATAAATGATTTATGTTATGTTTTAGAGCCCTGTGCTGGGTTTCCCACTGTGGTCAATACTGACCATGACTATAGGCTGGCCAAGAAGATGTGTGAGGTCATTCATCTGTCCAGGAAGATGGTGCGCTCAGCTGTGCTCTCACAGAAACTCCTCACCAGGACCATCGCTAGGCATGGGTCAGTATATTTTACATTCTCCACAACACTATATTGCTCCTTACTATGTACTGTAAACTATGGCATGCCACTAACATGTGACCTATGATCCTGATTCTGTGTGCTGATGCTGCTGACATGTGGTCCATTTTTCTTGATAATCTGATGTTGTAAATATGTTACCCTTCTTGTTTTCAGTTCAATGTTTGATCAGAAGATTCGCCAGCACCGACGGGATTTCGACTTTATCTGGGAGAGATTTGATGATGTGTCCTGCTTCACTACAGATGAGATGAAAAAGCATGCACAAGGCTTTGCATGTGTATCTAAAGACGGTGAAGTCATCGATGATAACTTTGACAATGTGAGTACTAAAGCCAGTTTGATATTGGTTTCTGAATGATTTAATGACATCATTTATTTCTGTTTGAAAATAGGTTTGATTCCACAAACTGTATTTTAAACAATATAATTATATTTCTAAGCGTCCAATTTAGCAAGGGTCGTGCGTTCATGAAACTGTCTGCATATATCATTAAACAGTCATGGCAAAAACAACCTCTATCAAAGACATACAAATCATTGTACCATTATATTCATCTAAGATCCTATGTGGACAGAACCTCTGTTAAACAAATCATGTAAATATTGTTCTAGACGACAACAGACAACTGCTAAATGTAAAATATTCATGGGAAAGGAGAATCAATATGGCCAAGAGGTACCAAGATAAACATAAAACATGTACCATAAGTGAGCTATTAAGGACGAATTCGGAACTAGAACAAAGGTAATAGGAAAATAAAACAGCAGCCAAGAAGGGACCAAAACAACTATGTAAACCCCACAAAACAAAACCCCATTGACAAAAAGACCTGTACCCCTCAGACACCTGTCAGAGGTTCTGTTTTCAACATAAATTATTGGTCAAAGAAGAAACATACAAAATGAGTGTACTAAAATCATGGCATAACTCGAAAACGAACCTATAATTCAAAACCTTGGAATGTGTGTTTATAAAGCAAATGAAATCAGAAATGAAGTATTATTAAACTATAATAACTTTAAACATATTTCAAGGTTACCTGCGCATAAATTGTTGTAACACTTTTCTCAATGCTGTTGTAACCCTGTGGAAGTATTATGTATAAAGGTAGCTTGTTGAAAAGAAAGGGAGAAATTCACGTCAAGAAGACATGAAGCAAGCTAGAATAACAAAGTAGCAAAAATAAAATAAAGCAAAATATGAGCATGGGAAACCCTGGAAAAAGTACAAGGAGAGTAAGACCAGATGATCTGGAAGGGTTAGCATCAACTAAATCAGTCAATGTCAAATACAAGTAATCACACGACTTCAGTGGGAACCGGGGTAGAAAAAACGAAAGAACAAGGTACGCCAAATAACAAAATAAACAAAAAAACATCGACATTTATAAAACACAAAAATAATTATTTATTAATTATTAATGATTTAATGACATCATTTATTTCTGTTTGAAAATAGGTTTGATTCCACAAACTGTATTTTAAACAATATAATTATATTTCTAAGCGTCCAATTTAGCAAGGGTCGTGCGTTCATGAAACTGTCTGCATATATCATTAAACAGTCATGGCAAAAACAACCTCTATCAAAGACATACAAATCATTGTACCATTATATTCATCTAAGATCCTATGTGGACAGAACCTCTGTTAAACAAATCATGTAAATATTGTTCTAGACGACAACAGACAACTGCTAAATGTAAAATATTTATAGAATAACAAAGTAGCAAAAATAAAATAAAGCAAAATATGAGCATGGGAAACCCTGGAAAAAGTACAAGGAGAGTAAGACCAGATGATCTGGAAGGGTTAGCATCAACTAAATCAGTCAATGTCAAATACAAGTAATCACACGACTTCAGTGGGAACCGGGGTAGAAAAAACGAAAGAACAAGGTACGCCAAATAACAAAATAAACAAAAAAACATCGACATTTATAAAACACAAAAATACATGTTTCCTAAAGAAATCATAACTTGCCCTTAGTTTTCATCAACTGTATCTCTTGAAACTAGGTAATGCAAGTTTGCCTGTCAGCAGTCGACATATATCACGAACAATCATGATATCGGAGTAAGCCTTGATTACCGAATCAACTGTGACGTGTTAACATCGTGTGTTGGGGAAGCAGGACTATTATTTCCCAGAAAGGGAAATTCATGACTAAAATTGTCTAGAGGTAGTCGTCTCTGTTGACAGTGTTGAAAAGTAAAGATCGATGAAAACGGCTGATGTAAACGAATCTGTAATGCCCTTGATTGGTCAGTAAATTTCCATTTCGATCGAGTGGAGGTAAAAAAACGGCAACAAAACAAAACACTTATGTTGTCAAGTGGAGGAACAAAGGCAAGAAGACAACAAACCATTGTGGCTTTTGGAGTAGACAAGAAACAAAACGGCATTAAATCGATCATAGCGAGTAGTAACAGAACGGCATACAAGCGAAACATCACTATCATCAATTGACTTGTCGTTAAGACAAACAGTTGAGCTGGATAAATGGAAAATGAAGAGGCAACAGCTACCTGGTATTCTTACTTTCCATAGAAAGTGTATCGTTGTTGAAGCAGTGCTCTCATTTATACCAGTTGAATCCACTGTTAACGTCAATGAGTGGTGTCAAAGTGGTAAGAAAGCTTAAATGAACAAATTAGCTGCGTGTGTGTAGTGATAGAAATAAATATGTAAGTTTAGTATGGTGATTACCTGTTTATCCTGATTGGAATCGGAAATATATAAGTTAAATACCTGTGCGTCTTCCCTCAGATCCGAGACAAGCTTCAGACGTGTGGTAAGAGGCTGAAGAATGTCCGTGATGAGTACGACGCTGCTAAGGAGGCCTGGAACATCTCCGACAGCACTGTCCTACAAAACCAGCGCTGGTCAGTATAATAACCATTATAACATCTAATCTTTCCTTTTATAATGGCAGTAATGTTGGCAAAATTAATATGCGACTTTCAAAACCAATACCGTCACAATATCATGATGTTATTTTACGTTGGGATGCCGTTTCAGTTTGCATAGTACCATTTTGATGTTTACCGATCAATGTAAATATTCTGCAATTTTTTAATTGAAAGAATCTACTACCCATAAGTTAATTACTTTCCGATGAACCTACAACTTTAATTTGTCATTTAGTACAGTGTCTACAACTATTTTGAATCGTTTTGATGTAAATTATTTAAAATATTTAATCCCAGGTTAGTATTGCGAAGTGTAAAATGATCATTGCATATAAAACGGTTCCCCCATATGATGAGCCCCGGGTATCATTTCAGGAGACACCATCAAATATAAAAAAAAAAATGCGATCACATGCGTTATATGGAATTAGTATATATAACTGAAATTCGCATATTTACATCAAGCAGCTAATATACATCTTCCTTAATCTCTTGTGTTTCTATTGATATGTACAATTACTTAGTTTACATGACATGGAAGACAGTCATATTCAATTGTATTGTTATAAACCATGAAGAACAATTATTGATATCAATTAAATCTGGAATAGAAAATAGCACGTTAACCTAAAACATTTTTCCCGTTTACCTTTAGAATAGCATGAATGATAATAACTGTATAAATATTACATATTCTGTCAGGGAGGGAAAGGCAGACCGAATAGTTGAACTGAGCAAGGCGCGTCTCCAAAAGTTCAGGGATTACAGATGTAAGAACAGACTGTCGTACCACGAACAGAAATTGTTTGCTTTTGACAGGTAAGATTGCTGTGTGATAACCCAAGTTTTGTCTTCATGTGAAGAAATAAAATACGGATGAGATCTTTGAGGATACTGGAGAGGATGTGTGAGATTATATAGTACTAGTGTAAAGGGCTAAGATGTGTTTAATTCCTATCTGTATTTGTTAACACTATGACATTTGTTTTTGTTTCTAGGAAGGCTATGGAGGATCTCAACAAGAAAGCTCTTCATGGATTTGAGGACTGTCGGCAAAGCCTAGCAGAAACACATCTGAAGTTCATCGTATGGCACAGGTTTGTTTTGAAACCGCAGATGATTTAAACGGTGTGATTGAAGTTTTTCAGCAAAAAATGATAGGAGGCATGTTACATTCTCGCATATCAGTTATTCAAATTATGAAAAGGCGCATCTGGTTTAAAGCTTGTTAATAAATGCAGAAAGCCAAACAAAATAAATGTTATCTACACAAATGCCATTTTCGTCCATTTAGGACTATACAATGGTACTAAAGGTCACATATTAATATGAAAAAATCCATGTGTTCTGAATCATATAGAATACAGCGGGAAGGAAAAGGTGAATACAAAAATCCGAACTTTCGCTAGCACTGAACAATAATACTTATCAGGTATTTCATGTAAACGTTGACAGAATAAGTTTAAGCCAACCTCAGGGAGTGATAGTCCACCAGCAGAGTCAAATAACTTGTTACATGAAATATAGACTCGAACAACGTTGAAAGGAAAGTACAGGACAAGAATGCATTTAGTACAAGGTGTTTACAGACAGAATCAAGATTAGTGTATCAGGATAACAATTTAACAAAAATATACGAGCATATGCGCGTTTTACTTTTACAATTGCAGACATTACACAGGATTTTCAAAGAGTATCAAAGATCTTGGAGGAAATTTAGAAGATTTGCGGTCGTCGATTGGGGATCTTGTGAAAATTCTACAGGTGAGTTTACACCAAATGTTAAAAACAAAATGTGATATCGCTCAAAAATATATCAAAATATTTATCTTGACATACTTTGTTGTAAATGTTACTGTCATATTTGATCGGAGGTTATTCCATAATGTTTCCCTTTGCGTATAATACAGCTTTAGACCCTTTTTTTTATTATAGGGAGTACCTGAAACATTACCCGCTCCCCAGAAACCCGCATCACTGATCAGGAAATCACTAGCACAGGACATGAAGTTTGGGTGAGTATGCGTTTGTGTTATCTTCAAAACATATGTTCCGTTTTCAGCTACATATTTAGAATTGTAGTTTATTAATATATCCAACTATCTTCATGCTACAAATCTCCATCACGACTGAAGCTAATTTTTTGGATAACTATACATCAAGAACAACAAAGAATAAAATATGTCCAGTAAATGTCATTTTATTAAATGACGAATAACATGGCAGACATGGATAACAACAATGTCAAACATGTTGCATAAACATATTTACAAACATAAACAATATCTTAAATATATATCAAAAAGGTGGAGCTTTATATGAAAAACAATGATTCCTCGGCCGGTATAAATGAAATCGTTCTCGTGCTTAAACATGGATTTGTGCTCGAACCTCATTTCCTTTTCTGGTTATAAGACAATACAAATCTTATTTTGTCAATGATTTGGAAAACAATTAGGGGAGACTTAAAACCGAATACTATTTCTAATGTTTACGTATGTGTTTTAACAGTTTGACATGATTTCAGTAAGCTACAAGAAAACTGATTTGAGCACAGAATCCTTGCTTGGGCATGGGAACGGTTTCATGAAAACGTGTCATGATGCTTGCTGTCTATTGAATTTAGAGTCGAATATGTAGAATCTCTTGTTAAAATAAAGATACTTTGTGTTTTAGTGTTGATGGTTTTGGGAAGGAATTAACAGAGCATCAGTCTCTGGTAGAACAGACACGTGAACAGATTACGAGGTAAGCACACAATAACATAACTTTATAAGTTATCAATATCAGTCTGAACTACTTTGAATGTAGTTTTATAAGCAGTCAGATGTATGCTTACTATAAATACAATGTGATATGTCAGCGAAATGATAACGAAATGCACCAAACGTTTAGTTTCTTAAAGTGGATAAAATCCATTGAGGTTATGGATGTACATGTCTTATCAATTATCCACAATTAGTGGGTGCCAATATTTCGTGTCGAGAGTGGCCAACTTTGCAGTCGTTTAATTGAACATGTTACGATAGAACGTTATGTAACGTTAATTTCCGTTTCAAAGTTATACATTAGTGACGTGTTAATTTTGCCACTGGCAAGTTTTAATTGATCACAGACTTTGTGTAGGTCGTCTTGAGATTTCATCTCGCATACATCGCCGGTCATATACATTATAAAGTAAATGTGATTACAACATACCTAACTTTTGCTTTGTGCATTAGAACTTAAGTATTGGTGCAAAATCCGAAAAAAGACATGAACGCTAAATGAGTACCTTAATAAATGTAAATAACTTTTTAAAATCATAAGTGAATCAAAAATGAAAAGCAAAATCAAGAAATAAGCATAATTAACGTCAAGTATAATTCACTACAAAATCCTTTCGACCGTTTCTGTTTCAGCAATGACGATATTATATATTTTCCCTTTGGAACCCCAATGAGAGTGTTCCCTGTAATTTACACCACTACCACTCGGCTTCCTACATGATCAATAATATTAGTTTCTTTTTTAATTTGCATTTAAGGTAATGGGTATTTACAAGTGTTTTAGGTAATAGCATCTTTCACTGTTGTGAAATATTTGTTTCGGTACTTAAAAGAACTGTTCCATAAAGATGACATGTAGTCATGCATTTTACAAAATTGTTGTTCGGAAATTTTGATTGTTTGGGAAAAAATAATCAAGAAAATAGGACAACTGTAACGGGATCGAGCTCGAGACTCCTATATGCTGAAGCTCATACTTTACTGATGTTGCTAAACAAAAAATGTAAATACACAGCATCCAAATGAGAGTCCAATTGAACATAGAAAGATACATAACGTGACAGGGGAAGTTACTCCAAGCTTGAATAAAAACGTATTGTTTGCTTCATTTTCTATTTGGAAAGGGCGAATACTCTAACTAAAAAAATCTCCATCGAACTCTTCTTCGCGGTTATAACTGAGGCAATAATAACCTTTATCTTAAATTTAGAAATCCAACCTTGACAAAAGTTTACTGATCTCTATGTACAGCTTGTTTAATATATCTTGCCATGGCTTTTCAGCATGTCGGAGCTTCTAAAGGACATGCATGATGATCTTCCGGCGATCATAGACTCCAACATGACCAACACGTGATCACCAAGGAACTTTTACACAGATATAATGTATTGCCTAAGATAAGATGGGGTTGGGCATCACGACCCTATAACATGACGACGACGAGGATGGCATCACAAGAATATATTAAAAACCAAGGACCATTCGGCAGTCACGTGACGTTAGGACGCTACGTGTGGACTTGAATTGATAACGATAGCTATTATGTAAACATTTCGACCATCTTTTAGAATTATGTATGATACAGGACCTAGTGCACTTTGGCTACAGAACATTTAGAGCAATATATATATATATGAGCAACATATAGAGCATATATCAATTATTTTTATGTTTCCCTTTTCCAGTGTTATAAAACTGATATGCAGGAAATCTGTTGCTTTTTGCCATTATCCACTATTATAACATTTATTTAACAGTATTTTGCCTGTCATATTGTTGACATTCCTTATATCTGATCATTCAAATGGCTTCTTTTCTGAAATATACAATGGTTGGAGTATGACAAAGTGAAGTATGTTCAATAAGTAATCAGTAATGCAATAAGTATCGAAAATATCGAAATGATTGATCTGATAAATATGATACTAAAAATTATAATTGACGTATCTAGTCGTGATTTCCTCCGTTTTCCCCCTAGACTGTCTTATTGTGTGCTGGCTAACTAAACGTTTAATGAGAAGTCGTTATATGTATTTTAGAGTACAGGTTTACCAATAGAGCTGTAGAAAGATCCAGATTTTTGCCTCTGTACTTGTCAAAAGAATGAGACTAAGTAATCATTTTGATTCATATAAAGTTTATAAATGACACTGTATTGAATACTTTCAAAATACGTATTGTATTGGACAGAGGATAAGACGTGAACGCTCAACGAGAAGATATAGGAGGAGGCCTCGTGCGTTATTTGAGGGGCGCACCGAACTCTCTTATTCATTAAAAAGGTGCCGAGACCAATAAAAGCAGTTTTAAATTAAAACCAACACATATTTGACCAAACATGAGATAATGTGTGATATGAGGTCAATGAAATTATTGCGGTTCATTGCAACAGAGGAGCCTTTTTGTGTCTTCTTTAAATACATGATAAAATTCGGTTACTCGAACACTGTTCAATTTTGATAATTCATGAAGGAAAGAATATTGGTTGCCCAAATAGTTATACCACATCTAAAGATGTTGTTATTGATGCTCCCCAACCAATGTGTGTGTTGAGTGGATTAATATTGTCCTAGACCGATGTGTGCTCCCCAGCCAATGTGTGTGTTGAGTGGATTAATATTATCCTAGACCGATGTGTGCTCCCCAGCCAATGTGTGTGTTGAGTGGATTAATATTATCCTAGACCGATGTGAGATAGTAAAAGCCATTTTGACTGGGACATGATTACTATTTTATTTTGATAACTGTCGAGTTTATTACATTATGTAACGTTAACTTTATACAATTATGTTATAAGTCAACTGATGCTATACCTTTTTTGTATTTATAACACAACCCTATGTCAAGTACCACAGCAATGAATATTTCAATTTCTTCTCAAGTTGGACTTGATGAACAACCAATGCCCATGGCATTGACCACATGCCCTGTGCCTTTTTTTTCTTATTTCACGATGTTTAGCCAGAATTGTACTGACGCAACAGTTGATATTTTAAAGCAACACCTTTACTGTATTTTTGTGACAAAGGTGTTGTATTAAGAATGATTTGTTTTAACATGATCCACGACAACAGATATTCAATAACGGACGATGATTTGACATGAGTACACGTAGATGTGCGTCAGCTAAATGTCTATTGCCTAATTATAAGCTTACAAACGATCCTAATATTACCTAACGAGTTTAATTGAACTATGAGGACTGTATAGTGCTTTGGTCAATCTTATTGAGTGATAAGCTGACATCAACTGTTTTGCCTCAAGCTCAGCTTCATTTATCTCCCCATGATATCGCTCAAAGCAGGATTTAAACCTCAAATTAACAATTATATATGCATTTCAAGAAAGGAGACATGAAGTACCAATGATGTAATGAAGTTGTGGGCCCTTCTTCAGGAAGCCAGGTTCTTTTATTAGTATACTTCTACAATATGTTAATCTGAAGGAAAGGTTACTCGTTTAAGTGTACTAATAATGAAAATATTTCTGCACAGAGTATCTATTTCGTATTTACAAATACAGATAGTGACATGTCCACAATATAATATTTACTGACCAACTTAAAGCGCTTCTACTGAATTTGCTGTGCAGTTTCCCGACGTAGAAATTGTCTTTTGAGAACATATGCTGATATTTTTGAGCATTCGCAGTGACAGCCTAAAGGATGGATATTATTGCGGAAACAGCATATCCGTCTTCTTTGTATGTATTTTTTTTATTTATTTGATTTTTAGTACTCCATGAATCATTCCTATAACCTTGACTGGGGCCAATTATCTTTAGTGTCAAATGTGATTTGTACAGTCTCCTTTACATGAGAAATAAAATATTAATTAATAAAATCAGTGTTCTTTCATTATTTATTGCTTTAACTTAAATAATCGGAAACAGTTAGGTTTGATGGTGGTCGTCGACTGAATATTTGGGGGGGGGGGGGGGACTGAATATACCTGTTTTATCGGGTCACTTTGATTTATATCTGTCCGTCAACTTTACGGTATCCGCTCAATTTCTTTAGTAACTACTAACTGATCAACGCCGAACGTGGTAGGTTATTAGAAACTGTGCTAAATTAAGCTTGTCTGTCAGCCCTTCTATTAACCAGTAGATGTACATTTTACAGAAGGGTTGTTTGTAAAATTTACATCTACTGGTTAAAAGAAGGACTGACAGACAAGCTACGGAAGAACTCGAGTGAATTTTGTTCTTGTCAACTTCTTGGGTCTGAAGATTAAGTTCTATATTATGTGGTAGTTTGTACGGAGGTCTGCTTCATAAATATCCAGTACATTCAAATAGTACTTTGCATGAATCTGAACTAAACAACTTGAAGGAACTATACCTTTATGCTTTCATTTATCCAAAATCAAGTTTGCAGTTACTTTCAGATTCTTCCTCAATGGGAATGGGGCGGGAGTACAGTATTACATTCAGAACATGAAATTCTAATACATTTATCAAACAACTTTTAGAAAATGGCAGTTTCCACATAAACGGTTTTTATTCACAAAATCAAATAGAAGGCGTCGCTCTATTTGACAAAGTTGGGGACTGGTGTATCACGTACACAACGTACTCTTTGGGTTTTTTTAATCTGAAATTACGATGCACTGCATGGAACGCCAATGCTATGATTATGCTAAACTTTGATTATGGCCTCTATTGAGTCATCTGAAAATAAATAAATGTATGTGAAGTGTTTTCAAACTGTTAACGTTATGTGGTAAATACGATCTTGCATTCGTGTCCAAATCGTAATTAATTTATTAAACGAGTTCAATAATTAGATATGACACGAGCCTTTAGGCGCTCATGGACACGTATGTAAGATCCACTACATACAGCTACTATCTGTCACTGATATTAAATGTATAATGTTTGTGGGGACAATAAGAACAAGTCGTTGCTTGTGGGCCTTGGCAGCGAACATTCAATCCACTTAAAAGTCTGCAGTTTATAGATCTTCAGTATAAAACACGATTGCAAACGTTACCGTCGCACTACCTAGGGTGTCTAGATACAAAGCAACGCGTTCTCACTGATGTTGCGGGACTTTGCAGTGGTACACGTTAGGCTATAAGGCATACGAAAACTTTGAGTCAGTGAAATGGGTTTGGTGGAACATATTCACCCCTTCTTGGTGGAGTTGGATTATCGAAATCCTTTCACCAAACTTAAATGCATTGGTTTATCCTCAGTTTTCTTCTGTGTCCTGTTCATCCTGTCTGGTGCCATTTCCTCGACTTTATCAAAGACATATAGAAGTCTCACACAAAAGAAAAAAGCATTCTGGAATATATACGTAGTTCATGGGATCTTTGGGATTTTCTGTTTTGTAATTGGAGCATGGACCCTTTTCTATGACACCGAACTTTTAAAGCATCCAGGGATTTCTACGAATTCCACCAGCTGCTTCGCAGCGTTGTTGAGCACGGGATTTTTCTTGTTTGAATGTGGAGCTTTACTTGTATTTGACCTGCACAAGAACACCAGTACTTTGCTAAGTGTTCATCACTGGGCCTCTTTGTTTGGATTTTGTTTGATCACGTATCATGACATCGTACATTATTTTGGTTTAACTTTCCTCTTTATATCTATTAGCGCACCATTTTCTGGAATCTGCTGGATTCTCCTCAAGTGCGGTAAGGGACAAACTGTGTTATGGAAGGTGAATCAGTTCCTGTTGGTGCACGTCTTCCATATACGGACTATGGTAGGATATTTTGTGTGTTACCAAGCCTATCAGAAATTCGAGCTATTGGTGGCAACGCTATCACCCTACTTGGTTTTCATTTTAATCAGTCAGTTGGCGCTATTTCATTTGGTTATGACACCATATTGGCTTTACAGGAGGACTCAACAAATGTTCGTTCCGGTTGACTTTAATTTCGTTGAAGGAATTGATGCTAAAAAGGAAGTGAATGGGAGCTACAAAAAGGATTCCTAAAGTGCGGATAGTAGCGATGTCATGCGACCTAAGCTACATACCCATGCAAGTGGCTTCAGTTTACGGAATAAATGACGATTTTTACAGAAGGATGCATTACAGTAGTAAGGCGACCGATGATCATTTATGATTTACGAGAGTAAATAGCCAATAGTACCATATCGTCAAACATACGAAATCATTGTTAGTTTATTGAATTTACACTGTGTAACACAACCAATGAACATACTTTGCAGTGCACATAACCAATGCATATACTATGTATTACATTGTACAAATATACTATACACAATGTATCATTTTACGTAAACAACCAATATTGATACTAAAATATCAACCATGTACACCATATATGAGAATACCATATTGACACAATGAATATGCTATGTATAATATTACACAATGAAAATACAATGTTGTGTTCACAAACATTGAATATACTATATAACAATATATATATATGTACAAAAGAAATGAATGTACTTTTTATCACATACATTATAGGTTAACAATGAATAAAAATACGTTTTAGCATATAAGCAGACAACCTATGAATATACTATAAAGCATTTATGCACGCACCTGCACGCGGTCTATGAATCTAGAATGTATGCTTTATAGGAAACAGATGAAGTTACCGTATAGTAAGGAAATAATGTTAATTTGTATTGGTTATCTTCGATCAAAAAAGTGTATCAAATTAGAGATTAAATTTTCAACGAGTGTGTATTTACAAATAACAGGTGTGCGCGTCTACTTGAGAGATCAACAATCATATGAGTGTACATCTTTGGTTACAGTGTTTGTATGGGGTTATTGTCAATAAATGGGAATGGAAATTATGCAATCAGAATGCAAATTTGTATTTTATTATTTGTCATGTTTTTAATAACAATTGCATTAATTCAGATTAATAAGAATAATAGGATGGTCGACGTTAAAGTGGAGAGTATCTCATAATATTCTTTTAGTTCGTCACCTTAATGTTAAGGTAATGGTAATATGTCAAATGCCAAACAATCGTATCTCTACTTCAAACTATAACATTGGATAGGTTTTGTATTTATTTATGAAACCTTATAGAAACGCTTTTATGATCAAATGGGGTGTCTTATGAAACCTTATAGAAACGCCTTTTATGCTCATATGGAGTGTCTTATGAAACCTTATAAAAACGCCTTTTATGATCAAATGGAGTGTCTTATGAAACCTTATAAAACGCATTTTACGCTCAAATGGAGTGTCTTATGAAACCTTATAGAAACGCTTTTTATGATTAAATGGAGTGTCTTATGAAACCTTATAGAAACGCATTTTATGATGAAATGGAGTGTGGAGTGTCTTATGAAACCTTATAGAAACGCATTTTTTGAAGAAATGGAGTGTCTTATGAAACCTTATTGAAACGCCTTTTATGATCAAAAGGAGTGTCTTATGAAACCTTATAGAAACGCCTTTTATGATCAAATGGAGTGTCTTATGAAACCTTATAAAACGCCCTTTACGCTCAAATAGATAGTTTTATGAAACCTTATAGAAACGCCTTTTATGATCAAATGGAGTGTCTTATGAAACCTTATAAAACGCATTTTACGCTCAAATGGAGTGTCTTATGAAACCTTATTGAAACGCCTTTTATGATTAAATGGAGTGTTTTATGAAACCTTATAGAAACGCATTTTATGATCAAATGGAGTGTCTTATGAAACCTTGTAGAAACGCCTTTTATGATCAAATGTGGTGTCTTATATTGAGGATCCGACACTGGTGTTCATGTTATATTGAATTTATTGAACGAGTTTATTAATTTCGAGTTTAATAAAATCAATATTTTATGAACACAAGTGTTAGATTCTATTAATTATATAAAAAGAGAATTACTCCTACATAATTGTTCTTAACACGTCTACTCTATATACCGATGACTGACGAAAGGACGCATTACATGCATCTTTCTTGTTTGGAGCTCGCTGCTCGACAAAAAAATAGCTCCAGAAAGTTCCTTCCGAGAACATTTTAAATGACCAATCATTAAGGTTTCTTTTCATTAATCAATGTTTTAAAAAAAAATATAACAACATTGACAATTATTTTTATACTAAAACTATTCAACGGATTAGTTTTTACGAAAATAGCAGTGGCTTCACATACTTGGCACAACGGTGCGAACACTGTCAAGGTAAATGTCATCACAATACACATTGAAGTCTGCACCTTTTAAAAGTTTACATGGACTTGGAGTGATTGTCACTCTCTATAACACGGGCACGTTTCTTTGGAGGGGGTTGCTGGTGAATGTGAACCTCGAGGTTTCCGCCTGTCATTGAGCCAGAAAATATAACTAGAACACTGATGAAATTGACCGGTTACACGTGTTCGCCATTGATTGTGTGTGTGTTGGAGAAGTTCAAGTGGAATTTAAACATGCAACTTTTAAATTTTGTGTGAATCTTACACTCGTTTTCATGTAATATTTAATTTATCAAACTAGGTTACTAATTCCATTCTTTCATAGTACCCCTGCCTCTGCTATCAATGCAAACAGTATCTCTTGTAACTCGGTCAGCCATTTTGTTTACAAACGTAGAAGTTGTAGTGCGTAGGAATATGACCTGATTCCCACGGAGACAATACTCATTTGCATGTTTATTGTACGTTTTTATTGAACGGCAATATTGCACGGAAATAGCCTGTATTATATGCCTTTACAAACGCCTTTTATAAGCAAATGGAGTGTCTCGATGAACCTTCAGGTCAATTTCAAAGAGTTCATCGATTCGCGGGTCACGACACACTTCCTAGAACTGACGGGAAATATCATGAAGGACGCTACATGTGGTGCATATAATACTTATTGTTCCAGAGCCTCCGGTTTTGCCACTATTTTAAATATTATTGAATGCCTCCTCTGCTTTGTTTCCTCATTTTTTTGTTTCTTTATGTTGGAGGGACTCCGTGGCCTTTTTTTCGATGTAAGGTCGAAATAACTACTTTATTTGTCTCAAAGTATTGACGCTGTGGTGTAGCTTTTTTTGTCAATGCCATGCCTGTCAGAAGTCATACTACCGTTGATTACCTGTCCCTAATCATTTTTGATACTCCAGGGGTTACGCTCACTTTCGCTCTTTGCACCCCTGGAATATGTCATAGCAAATTTGAAGACATGAAGATAGCTGTTTGATTGGTCTCGGTTAAGAAAAACCTGACAAATTGCTAGGCTGATAGCTGTCCTTTGAAGATTACAAAGAGCGATACACCACTTCAAAGCCAGTCAATGTTTACCGTTACGCGACCGCGATATTCTTTTGATGTAAATCAAAGGATCAAATTAGTTTCTTGTGTCATTTTGCTACGACATATTCCACGGGTGCAGAGAGCGAAATTGAGTTTAACCCCTGGAGTATCGAGGATGACCCCGAATGTGGCGAGGGTGTTAATCACATGTACCAATCCGAAATGACAACGTTTCTTGACAAATGCATATAAGATTCATACTACCATATGTATCTTCAAAATGAAGGTCAATCCTTATATTTACATCCAAAAAATGTTTAAATACTATAATAAGTAGAACAAAATAGCCGAAGCGGGTTGCTACGATGGTAACTACGATAACCGTGGTTGCTGGAAAAACTGTTTCCAGATAATCTACATCGATATACGAATAAATTAAGAACATCCACAGTGAACAACGTTTGTTTTCTTCCTTTTATAGCATTTATAACGGTCATCATGTACGCGGATTGAGTGGCGCGGTCGAATGTTTCAGATCGAAGCCGCCATTGTTTACGTTACTGTCAAAGAAATTTGAATGTGCATCCATGCAATAAGGAGCATTCCTTTGTTGTATAATAAGACATAACGGATACCGAATATTTTCCATGTATCTAGTTGAAGAAGGAACCAAGCAATCGTTTTAATTGGACTGTTATTTCGCTGAAGCGTGCGCGGCGCAATATTTGAAACAAGTATCAATGCGCCGAGCCATTTATTTACTGCGTATACGCCAATTTATACGCACCAAGGATAAACCAAGAGAAGAATTGAAAGACGTTAAGATATTTATATATATATATAACATATAACACCTTGCAGATACAATGTCTATTGACCTTTGACCAATTGAAAGTCCAATTCTCGATGGGGATAAATGAAAGTGTTGGAGAAAAGTCATTCCGAAAGTAAGCAAATTCACTATAATATAATTACGGGCCCTCTCTTATTCTTTCACTTTCGGCTGTTTATCCTAATATCTGCAATTGTTTTTCTACAAATCTGCATTCAACTACTGGAACGTTCTTATAATTCGCTTGATGTCTGTACTATGTCCACAAAAGGTAATTAAAGATGTCAATATAACACATTTATAATCATTTATTTTCTAAAGAGATTGGAAGAGTTGGTGTTTCACATCGTATACATGTGTACCAGTCTTGGTTCATCATACATTATCAAGTCCTAGCATACGGATGACCCAGGCCCAGTTAAATGGGGGGTCAGTGAGGTAGCTGTTGGGGATGGAAGTCACGTCAATGTAGACTCCTCCATCCGGTGAAGGGGCACTGTATGGTACCTGTTGATCATAGCCCAATAAGTACGCAAATGCTTGGGTGGTGTCTCGTACCACTGGGGAGCCGAGGTGCAGTCGAGAAGTGTTTTTAATATCAGAGACGGGGATAATGGCGTAGACGGCGGTAGTTGTTTTGATTGTGAGTGATGTGTACCTGTAGGTGAAAACAGTTCATGTCTAGAGAGCTGAAATAAACCTAAAAGTTGAACTATATTGAACGAGGACATTTATATCCGATTACGTAAACAAATATATGTAATGATCGTTCGATCGATGATTTTTTGTCGATAAAATCAAAGGAAATGTTTGTTTTTGTATTAAGTATCAATTTCATACGATGGGTAGTACACATGTACATCTAGTTTTAACTTATTGAAAAGAAGTCATTTCTTCAACGCAGCACTGGGACAACAACCAATATATCTTGTTATGAAAGGTATTTCTTTATTGTATTTAAAGTAACAAAACAGTTTTAAGTTTTCCGATAACCTTTTACACCGTTTAATGAGTTTCGAGGTAAATAGACTGATGCATTGAACGGATATTTACTTGATGGCAAAATATGGTATACGAATTCTTTCAGGGGAAACTTATAAACGGTAAGCCTTTTCATGAACTTCAATTCTACACAATAATCAGATTGTTCTCGACCTATATTGGTAAGATTGTACACGACCTTCAAGAATAGGAAACATAACAGAAAGACTAGAAAAGTTTTTTTTACTTTAAAAGATAAATTTCAGGGAAGGTTTTACACCCTAACAAAGATATTTGATGGAGTTACTGACAAGAAAGAAAGAAAAGAGACATGGACGAATATGTTGCAAACCGGTAACGCAATGATTCGATGATGTTTGTTTAAATTGCACAGAAATATCACAGTAGATTAAAAATATATATTAATTTATGGAAAATTTTGAGAAAGCGTCTTTTTCAAAAGCAGATTTATTTGATTAAAGATATTACGCAAATGAGAGATTTTGACAAGAGATTTATGAACTACATACCAAACTCCCGGGGTCACTGAATCATTCTGATAGCGCCATGACTGTGTTCCGTATATTCCTTCCGCATTGACCTTCAACCACGCCCCCATCTGTCGCAGGCGCTCTTCAAATATGGGTGGAATGTTACCGTCTAGCGTGGGACCAATGTTCACAAGCAGGTTACCACCGCAACTGTATAATACTTGTGTAAGTCACTGTGTGTAGCATCAATGCATTGAAAATACCTTGCATTGCCCTATCGGACCTATCAAACCAAAACCAAATTTACACGTAGGCAGTAAAGAATTGTTTTCTGATCTACAACGCCCTGTGCTTGATATTTGCTAATCTACCAGGTTTTGGGAGACCCAAGATCGGACAGAAACGCTGTTATAATTTTCAATATACATAGAGTTCTAAACAGTAATCTGTATCTTGCACTGTTACAAAATACAATGTCTTATTATATTTATATCATTAAGCATAACAAATAAAACAGAAGGAGTAACAAGTTTCTCGAATCTTTGGTTGGGATTTAAACCTCACCTCACTGTCTCTGCAATTTTGGCTATGAGTTCTTTTATTGAAACAACGTCTGATAACTCAATGTCTCGTCTGTATCCCCGCGACTTCCGGTCCAATGATATAGTGTTTTCCCATTTATGGTTTTGAAGGACGCCTGTGGAAAATACGGAAGCAAAAGGAGAATGTTGCATGTAATAATGTACGGAAATTGGGAAATGGAATACTACGGCAGACACAGGGCAAAACGAAAGGCAACTGAAGTGAATTCATTTTGAGGGTGGGTTAAATCTAATAAAACCGCCATTTTGAAAATAATTTGCAGCTCGAAATTTGCCTCTGTAACTTGATCCTTATCATTTGATATATAACAAAAAGTACGCTTGCGTGAAAATCATGGAAATATGATATATTCAGAAGACGGAATACCAGTTATATATAACAAGGGCACTGGCCAGCCTCGATATCATTGGTGTTTCTGCTAGTTGCGCTGACAAGTCATCTTTACCATTTTGTTTACTACCATTCTAAGCAGTATTTAATCAGGATTACGGTCGACGCTGTGTCCTCAAGAAGTGGAATTAATGGAGTGAAAATATTAAGGTTCTTGACAGATCTTTTTAATCAACATTGAACATCTTTTCCTAAAAAAAAGTTTTTACCAATGGGAAAATTTGATGGGCGACTTTTCTTCTCTTCACTACAATACTTAATATCAAACTAAAAGAACGCTAAAAGCGAAAACCTAACAAGCATATGTTGGTTGACTGTTTAATCGTACATTTTGTGAAAAACACAATCGCCAAAATTTAACATTATGAGGATGAATATATAGGAATGAGTAGCAGATTATTGCCATATCAATTAAGACTTATTTTGATAACAAATAAGTCTAAATTCATCCGAGGACTTTTCAGGTCATGCCACAAAATCTTTTTTGTCACTTCCTGCAATTTCACGATCG
Source organism: Mizuhopecten yessoensis (assembly GCF_002113885.1). NCBI lineage: Eukaryota > Metazoa > Mollusca > Bivalvia > Pectinida > Pectinidae > Mizuhopecten > Mizuhopecten yessoensis. The sequence continues at coordinate 1,534,122 of NW_018403786.1, read as the reverse complement.
GATATATGGACAATGTGAGTTTCAGTTTGCCTTTAGATTAACAAAGAAAACTACTAGCCACGTCGATTGTATAAATACTCTCCTGAAATCCTTAAATTAAGGATATAGTTATCATACTCCTTAGCATGGCAATCAGGGATAGATGAGCTGTATAACGGGAAATTTTCGCCCAGTTACTTTCGCCATCAGCCGGTAAAATCCGTATTCACCCAGTTTAAATTTCGCCCTTTACATTTAATCACTGTGTATATTATGTTGTTTATTAATGTGCGCTGTAATGATAAATTTGCCCTCATTACGGTAAACGGTACTATGATAAAGGATACGTGTGGCAATTTCAATTTTTCAACCACTTTACCCACCTCCTACATTTTACCATTTATTCGATACTTTACTGGCTTCCTCCATATATGACGATTTCAGTGGTAGATTTCGAATGTTTACGATGAAGGTTGATCAAGGGTATGGACAAATTTTTATGGTGCCATTTTGTCTCACTGAAAATTATTCGTTGCCCGATACATCTATCGACATCGTCACTGCCTCGGTTCTCCTTATCAGAACTTGGCATTCCTTGATTTTGACTTCGATATCATGGCATTTGTCATCAAGATGTCTTACATTATATTTAACATGCAAACTTAAAACCAGAAACAAACCTGAGTAAATCGTTTTAGCTTAACAAATCTAGCCATATTTCATATATGTCAAATTTGGGTGTGTTCATGTACTATTAAACTGTCCACCGTCTCTAGAATATTGAGTTATTAAGTAAAAGATAACAAATCATTTTGATCACTTGGATGTCTCAACTAAGTTCTAAACTAGGGGAGGATAAGCTTGTAGTAAAACGCAGTTGAGAAATTCGTCATAAAAACTTAGGGGCTGGTACGTGTAGCTAGTCTAATGTAAGATATGCTATATATGAACTTTTATATCATATATATTTCATATCATATTTTATATATTTAATAATGTATCTTTTATAACTTGACTTAAGTTTTAAGTTGGCTTGCCATATATTTATTAAGCAAGAAATCTTATAAAAATATACCAACTATCAATAAATTAAAATCTATCGCTTAAAACTTAAGACATATTTTGCATTTATATATATAAGATATTAATGCTATTTGTTTAACATAATTGACATGTTACATTTTTTTATTGCGTTTCCGTCCCCTGCAATTATCTTTACATTTTCCCCCAAGAAACGTTTCACATTAATCCGTATAAATATATACACAACGCAATTATCAAAGTTTTTCCTGCTCGGTACTTGTAACATTTGCAACATAGCCTGGAACATACTTAATACACTGGGTGAGTGCCCCAGGATGATGTAGGGGGTTCAATACCCCGTACACAGTTGGAATTATTTCTCAATTGATTTTATCATACAATCTCAATGTAGGCATGCATAGCAAGTTAACGTAGATGTGACAATGGTTGAACTTCGTATAATCTGAAAACAATTGTTGCCGTCGGTCACCCATTAACGCATTGCGTTTTGGCCTACACAACGATAGGTTGATTTTCTCAATCAGTGATAGGTCATGCAAAGGCCAAAGACTTAACGTGTCAACAAAATTAAAACCCACATAGTGAGACATTAATAGAATTTGTATCCGATACGTACACAGCACTGTAATATTAATCGTAGTCCTACAATACAAAGCTATGCTAGAAAAGCACTTAAGTAGTAACGTTTTATATATAGACACTTCCATATATATATCATATACGCATTCAGCGAATATTTGTTCGGATCCAGTGCTCATATTAGACCATGCTGTAATTATTTTCTTATGTATAGAAAATTATATCTAACTACAGACTAAAAAACAAGCTGCTTTCAAGCAACTTGTTTTTTAGTCGGTCGTTAGATCTTATTTTTCTATACTTACCTGCTACAAATGGATATTTTTTTTATTAAATAATACTTATACAGTATATACCTTGCCTGTATTTCGAACTAGAGTGTAGAATGCTTTTACATAACATGTCAGTATATGTACCTTGATCGTACCTGTTACGAAATGTACTTGGATTGTACCGGTCAGTACACGTACCTGGATTGTACCGGTCAGTACACGTACATAGATTGTAACGGTCAGTAAACGTACCTGGATTGTACCGGCAAGCACACGAACCTGGATTGTACCGGTCAGCACACGTACCTGGATTGTACTGGTCAAAACACGTACCTGGATTGTACCGGTCAGTACACGTATCTGGATTGTACCGGTCAGTACACGTACCTGGATTGTACGGGTCAGTACACGTACCTGGATTGTACCGGTCAGTACACGTACTTGGATTGTACCGGTCAGTACACGTACCTGGATTGTATCGGTCAGTACACGTATCTGGATTGTACCAGTCAGTACACGTACTTGATTGTACCGGTCAGTACACGTACCTGGATTGTACCGGTCAGTACACGTACATGGATTGTACCGGTCAGTATACGTACCTGGATTGTACCGGTCAGTACACGTACCTGGATTGTATCGGTCAGTGCACGTATCTGGATTGCACCGGTCCGTACACGTACCTGGATTGTACCGGTCAGAACAGGTGAAATAGCCCCCGTGTTTACAGATGTCCCCACTTCCCCATCGGTCATTAGTCACCACTGTGGTCTTCACTGGACTGAAACAACAATCAGGAGCATCATGTAATATGCGAAAGATAAAAAGAATTTTCTTCCCCAGTTTAATGAGTACTCGTTACTTGTCACACTGCATGATAAATAATGATTTACAAATTCGCTGTGAATTTTGGCTTTCTGACGCATATAGCGTAGGCCAGATAGCCCATTTCATGGGAAGCGAGAAAATGGCATCGAGGATTTTGTGATCGTATTTCCAAATAAACAACAGTTGATTGCACCTTGTGCGTTTGTAAGCTGGTACAGGTGAAGTTGTGCATCCTTCATTGCATAATAAAAATGATAAAAGTTTTAATAGAGGGTGAGAACACATTATTCTAGATCTGGGGTTTTATCAATTAATATTATCAAAAATATCTGACGATACGAGAAACGGGAATTCTGGGTAAGAATATGACGTATACACATTAAGTAGGGCAAGGGGCATTTACAAGAGGGTTTTCGAAGTGGCGCCACCTAGTTGTATCAGCACCTACTACGCCTAGGTTCGGTGTGCCAATGGTATAGAATGAAAAAAAAACCACAACGAGCTGTACATAAAGTTTAACAATTTAATATTTAACAAAAAGATGATGATATTTACAATGAGATGATTCTAGCTTTGGTCATTAGCCTTAGTCATAATAATACTATAAAGTTCACACACAAATGGGTTGAGGTTACCTTTACCAAATACTGACTAGTTTATATAGTTATTGGGTCAAATGCTGATAAAGCTCCCGGCGAGAGATATTAATGTCACTACGGTGCCTCTTGTAAATGCCGGGAAAGCTTACCGTCTCAAGTAGGTTCTGTCAGCAAGTCACATGCCACATGGTACTATGTACGATTAAGGTAAGCTTGCACAGGTAACATGAGAGATGGGCGCTACAACCTACATATCATGGGTGTGAGCGAATGCAGATGGACAGGATCAGGTCGACAGACGACAGTAACGGGTGAGACACTTTTATACTTGGATGGAGATGACGGCCAACATACAGAAGGAGTGGCATAAATCTTGAAAAGGGGAGTAGAGCGATGATTGCCAGAATGGGAGCCTGTCAGCAGTCGTCTGACAAGAGGCACATCAATGAAATTTATCCACTGAAAGGGAGGCACATCAACATCACTGTAATCCAGAGCTATGCCCCGACGAACGACATCGAAGACGAGACCAACGACAGCTTCTACCATAGTCTTCAGGCAGGAATGGAAAAGACAGCTAAGCACAATCTCATAGTCGTCATGGGTGATCTAATAGCGAAGGTGGGGAATGAGGGTACAGAGGATGACAGGGCAAGGGGGAAACATGGATGTGGTAGCATGAACAACAACGGAGAGAAAACGGTGGACTTAACGACATGAATGACCTGGTCTCTGGAGGGACCTTGTTTCAGCATCGACTGATCCACAAGCTGACATGGTGCTCCCCAAGTGAACCAGGCAAGAATCAAATAGACCATTTGATGATTAGCGGGACGTGGCGACGTGCACTTATGGACGTCAAGGTGAGGAGAAGAGCTGATGTTGGTAGCAACCATCACATGGTGTAAGCAAGCTTAGAAGCACTGGTCCACAGCCCAAAGGTCGCAGACGTGGATAGACTAAAGGATGCAGGTGTAGGAACGGAATTTACCCTTCAGTTTAGGAATAGGTTTCTAGCTCTAGAAAACCACGACCAGCCGATGGAAGGAGAACAGAATGAGCTCCTTAACAACAGATGTGACATGATTACATCACTGTATAGACAGTGCAGCGAGAAATGCATAGGATATAGAAAGAAGAAAAGAAAAGACCGGACGACACCTGAAGCCTGAAAGGCAATTGAGACAAGTCCTTCTAAATTTCTAATAAAGAGGACCTTGTTTTAACGGCCGAAAATAAATCCTATCCTCTGTGTCGGCGTGATCACGCCTACTCTTTTTCGAAAAAAAAAGGATCTTTTCCGTGCGATATTGGACAGTTCTCACACGGGCCACCATTTTTTAGTCCCATCCGCCGGACTGAGAGCGAACACCTGATTGATTGATTGATAGGTTTTACGTCCGCTTCACTACCGCGTATTTCGGTTATCCAGCAGACAGAGCGAACACCTCAAACTACCCGACTTAATACACGAGAAAATAGTATCTAACCACAAGACGCCACTAAACAAAATCCTACGAGAAGAACGATTGGCTGAACCCAAGACGAACAGCCAATCACAAAGCGGCTAACAAAATTAAACCACTTCCGTCATTATGGCAGCAAAATAGACAACAAACAGATCACAAGTGATTTGTAACTAAATACCGGAATTAAAAGGATACAAATAACGCACGGTATTATTGAATGGAATTGCAAGGTGATAAACTATCTCCGCTAGCTAAATGACACATTGTCACGATATACAGAGGTCTGTATAACTCTAAAATTCATAACGGCAAAAATCGCCTCTACCACACACATATATAAGAGCCACATGGACCTGAGTATGTGTCAAAGCTATATTTGAACCGGTACTAAAGTGTTCAGAGTAAATTTACATGTTTTGGGATTTAGGTCGACTTTCGGTTAAAATGACACTCCCCTGATTATGTTTATCTTAATTATAAACGTACGAGCTGAAAATAAAAGAACGCACGATATAACATATTTTACAGAGTGATAAAGTCGACTTCGTCTTTGAGAATATGAAATACGACATGAACCATGCTACCTTGTATAAAATTTACTGCAGAAAAAAACACACCTATATAACGTAATTGAGATCAGCGCCGACGTTAATTGACTTTTGTCGCGAAAACACTATACATAATTTCTATCGCTTTAAAAATATGAAAATTGTAAAAATGTCAATATAACCGTACCTTCAACTCAAATTCTAAAACCCTTGAAGGGGTGCAAGGAGAAAAAGACAAGGGTTCAATATGAGCAAGGGACTTCTGCTTCTATCTGCTTTATGTTAGGTTCTGAAAGGGAGAAACCATTAGTGATAACGAAGCCACAAGGTGACTTTTGAGTAAAATTAAAAACGTATCCAAGTCACACCAGAATTTAAATATGTGATTGCGATCTAAAAACGGGCCTATTTTCTTCAATAATTTGCACCTCTCAAAACCATTTGGTGTATGTTTGGACGACAGCAGTCACCCCTGTCACAGGGAATTGTATTCTTCCGAGCAAACCTGTGAATATCGAATCACATGCGATATGTTAAAAGGTTAGAGAAGCAGGGATATTACTATCAAGACAGGAGAAATTTTAGGAGAAAAAGAAACCGTAACGCTAATCCGAGATCTTTGTAATAAGCCTCTCATTGTGTTCATTTAGTAAGTAACGACTGAGGTAAGGGTTTGATATAGAAAGGTCGGCATTGGACGGACTTATCAAGATCTCTGCTACCAGTCGTTCAGATCTTCCGTAAAGTCAGCTTTATAAGAAAAACAAAAACTGCTTTGTCAAGGGAAGGGTATGGCCTATTACCATCATGGGTATGCCAACGTTTTGCAGGAAAGGCCTGCCCCCGAACTAAACACAAACAGTGTTGATTAACTCAGCTTTGATCTCGATATGTGTCCTCAATACAGGCGCTATGGACAGAAACCATGTTGCCACAGTCAGGACAAAGTGTTGATAACAAATAATCGAGAGAGAAATCATATCAATTTTGACCCCCAAAGTCTCCAAATGTCCCACATTTCAGACAGGCACGATTCACAAGCTTCTTTCAGTATTGTACAGTGTTTGGGACTTCAGTGGTGTACAGTTCAGTCAGATCCTGTGTTATTGTCCTAATTTTTGGCATGGATGTTCATGTGGGGTCTAACAAGGACAATAATGATTTTATTTGGGAAAATATTTCCTATTTTTGTAAATTTTGGACTTTAGCAACAAAAGCATCAGTGCAAGCATTTTTATCACATAGACATGACACTGGCTACCAGGTACTTTAAATATAAAACAAACAAAAACTCATTGGATAGGGTCAGACGGGCGTATTATGCATTCGTTTGCGGTGCTCTTGTTGAACTAGCCCTAACTCCCCATACATGAATGGTTCACGCTACTCTGAAATTGACCAAGCTGTACCTGTCGTTATAGAGCCAGGCTAGGAATTGAGTGGAGTTCCAGTAGGAGTCGGAAGCCTCCCAGTCCCCGTCTGACCAGATGATATCGGGTTTGTACCTGTTCACAATTTCGTACAGCTCGGGGAGAGTCTTCTCCTAGTAGAAACATAACACGTTATATATATATATATATATATATATATATATATATATAATAAACACTTGTCACAGAGGTATATTTTACTATCGGCGTCGGAGAGAAATTGTGTTGGATCTCTAAACACGGTCTTAATGTAATTGATAATGATATATATGTGTTTGTATGGAAAACAAAATAACATATATTTAAATAGAGGAAACGGAAAGATACCTTTGGCAACTGTTGATACAAATACTTATCCTAGTTGTTGCAGTCATGTGAATTTCTCTACATTTTCCAATCTCAGGGTTGAGTCGCCTACGTCTGTGCTTTCCAGTGTAATTTCAAGTCTCGAGTCATTATATGGTTAACCATTACTTCCGGGTATTCTGATTTTACTTTGCCGTCCTTGGTTTTAGCTACATCATAAGAACACGTACCCTGACAAAATCTTGGGTTTGGAAATTGTTTGCCTTGTCGGCAAGGTACAATGGGTGGAACCATTCGTACAGGGAATGGTACAATCCAAAATTCATATACGTTTTGTTCCGAATGGCTCTTGCAAATTCACCTAGAAAATAAGAATGTACATCGATATTAGATGCTATATTTAACAAGGCTTCTTACTGGGTATCTGGTAATGAATAAATACTTGGAATTCATTTTCTCTTCGTCAATTTTGTTTGTCAAAGGAGTGGATACATTTAATGATAATGAGTGTACAAATAACGTACTAATACCGTACCTATGATCATTACTGTTAATGTGAACTCGAATTAAAATTCCAAGCCACATGATGGCTCACCGCTATCTCTACATGAATCGTACATGTACAATGTACATAAATCAATTTACTAAAATAAAGATTTGTCTGTGAGTCTCATCTCAAGTATTTAAAAACGAGTGACATTCTATTAGCATGTAATGATACTGAGTATTCATGCATCATTATGTTTATACTGGGAGAACTTGTTTCTAACCTCTCGTTCAATGTTACGGTAATGGAATTATTGAAACTAGCGTCACATTAAACCTACCGACAAGGTCCCGGTGCGGTCCGACGTCCATGGAGTTCCAGTTCCAGGAATGCTGGGAAGGCCACATGGTGTAGCCCTCGTGGTGTTTGCTCGTCAGTACCACGTACCTATAAAGAATCAAGACATCAGTATTGCCTTACATCTAATACTGGTTAACACCATGTGACCTTGTAAGGAAAGCTGTATGCCTCTGATCAAGATCCTCTGTTTTACAACTATAAGTATGCTCCTATCCTTCGCCAGGATGTCTCCCGAATTAGCTGTCAACGATATTTCCGTCTCTCTTAGGGCTTAGAAACTAGCGTGCGATTAACAGGAAGTAGCAAGATGATAGTGAATCTGTTTCAATTTTCAAAACAGAAGGTAACCGAAGAGCAAGTATTATTCTATGTCGACTTCGAAACTCTTGCAGTAATTTAAATTATGATTTACACCATGACCATCTTACTAATAGTCCTGCTTGTACCTGCTCTGCTGAACATGAAACAGTATCTCATTACTTTTTGGAATATCCTATTTTTGATAATCAAAGAATAACTTTGTTCACTTCTCTTAATAGTTATGGAAACCACAACCACATTGATAAAAACATTCTTCTCCAGGGCTGTCCTGATTGTGATGGGCTTACAAATAGAAGAATACTTGATGATGTGCATATTTTTATTGGAAAATCCCGTCGTTTTAATTTTTATATGACTTAAAGCCATGATGTTATACAAAAATATACTATATATTCTATATTTCATCCAGGAGATTCTAGTTGAGCATGACTACTGTCTATTGCGTGTACTTATCATGACATTGTAAATAATTACACTTTCTATGTATTAAATGAATTTATTATTTTGAATTGTAACATTTGTTGGTAGCAGTGACCTGTGCAATATATGCACATGGACTTTTGGTCTAAGCCTGCCAATATCTGTCTATGATAGTGTATTTATATGCTGAAATAAATGTATTTGTACATGTACTTGTATGTGTGTGTAAGTGTGTATGAGGTGTGTGAGATGTATCCTTCATGAGTTACTTCCCCTTAGCCTTGTGTTATTATGAATTAGTTTGTGTTATTTTTTTCATTTGCAACATGTCTAAAATATTATGTCTCCTTGTTTATTCAACTTTGGCCATTTGACGGAGAGAGTTTATTTGGCTTTGCCTGTTATTCAATCCAATTGATTATGACATCTTGTCAATAAAATTTGATGAAATGAAGTAGCAAGATGAGTTGAAATCATTTTAATCATTTAAATACATACACGACAATGAATTAACGTTCTTGGAAAACTACCAAGTTGTTGCGTTTTGATATAATCAAGCAAAGCTATGAGGCTCTGTTTACAATCCGTCAGCTTTTTCGTTTTAAACTGAGAAATAGAAAAGCTACCTTTAGGGTATAACAAGTAGTCTGTACCCTCGGAATTAGATATGTTAAGGTCAAGTCCTCGACGGCCATTGACTCTGTAGACTACCCGTGTCGGGTTGATATTTCTTGTCACAACCTCCAGGTAGTAGAGAAATTATATATAACCAACCCCCAAGGAATGGACAACTGACACGTACTGTACCTCAAAATCATATTTCACCTATTATAACGACCTAGGCCTGCCGCTGATGCTAAACGGTATTTATGTCTTTACTGGATTCATTTTCGTTGAAATCCATCGACACAAAAAACGTGCAGAAATCATTAACACAAAATACAGCTCCCAATGGTAGAATGCGGTATTAACACTAACCCTGCTCCAGAGTTTGCCAGTATATCCGCCCATTTGTCAGCGTCGAACCGAGATGCAGTGAACTTGGGCCCGAAGTCTGGGTAGGTGAAGCCGGGTGGGTAGTTTGCCTTCATAAATTCGATACAGTCGTTATACTTAGCGCCCTGCCAGTCCCACCAGAACCATTCAGACCGGAACGCTGGCACGGAGAACACGCCCCAGTGGATAAACACTCCCACCTTGGTACCATCATACCAGAGGGGGAGGGGTCGCGTGTCTAGTGAGTCCCAGTCCGGGGTGTAGCGTGCCCCGCCCACACATCCACCCAACAGGACTACCAGCATCAGCAATGCGTGTTTCCTTACTTTTACCATGCCGAATAATTTTACAACAATAACAATGATGACATACAATGTATGTACCACTTGAAATCTACAGAAAAGATAAAGGACGTGTGGTAAGTTCAGGAAAGGTCAAGGGTTAAACGTGGGTAGTCTTCCAGATAAGCTGATAGGTAGACAAGGCATAACAATTGTGTTACCATTAGGATTGAAAACGTATTGCTATATAATTCGTTATGAACTATTCCAACCTTTGAATCGGAGGAGTTCAAATGTGTCTTCAGGGGTGAATGAGTTAAAATTTGTAACAAGTCATAACTAAAGTTGTCATATGAACGTGACCGGCCAATACTATATATGGCATTTATCAGTTCCATATCTTTCGTACATATTTTTGGTCCAAAACTGATCAATCATTGCCAGCTGTGACATACCTGGATACGAAATGCTAGAATAATGGTTACAATACGATTTTTTTTATAAGGGCATTATAACTATTATACAAGCATTACTCATCCAGTTATTGTCACGGTTGGCAATGGTTTATCAGTTGGTGACCAACCAAACTATATAAAAAAGGGATAAGGTTACCCTAATAATGCTTTATATTATAACAATTAAAACCAGCATTACTTATCCAGTTATTGTTATATGAGACCACACTTCCATCTTAGACCCCTGTTCACTAACTGGTTGAGTTGGGATGATCCTTTCCGCCATTTTGGAGCACAGAGACACCGTTTTTTATTGGGTTTTTTTCCTTTCATAGTACGATGTTTGTAAATTTTTTCCGTGATTTTATTTATATTTTTCTTTCAATTAACTTGGTACGCAATCCCACGATTTAAAGACGATTTTTTTCAACTTAAATATTGGATAAAAAAAGGTTAATTTTAATCCCGAAAAAACAGATGTATTGTTTATTTCGAATTCAATTGATATCGAGGAAGACGCAGATTTAGAAATTGATGGAAAAGTCTTAAACTTTACAGATTATCATAAACAGTAAGGGGTAGCTTTTAATTCGAATGCAAAATGGGGGGATCATCAAAATGGGAGATACACTTCCGTTATGAAAAAAAAATAATATCTTACGGAAACTAAAACACTTATTAAGTAGGGATGCTCTTTTAATAATATACAAGACTTTTATTTTACCTTTTTTAGAATATGCTTGTGAGTTGTGGGACGGTTGCACTATGTTTGAATCGGAAAAGTTGTAAAAAGCCCAACGTGAAGCTGCTTGCATTATATTAGGACTTCCCGCATATACCCCTATTAATACTTTATATTACGAAACTGGTCTTGAAACTTTATCTAATCGCAGCAAATGGAGTAAACTTCAACTTTTGTATAAGATGCATGATAAATTAACTCATGATCTGGAGGAAATAATCGTTACGCTTTACGTAACAATAATAACTATAGGATTTCTCTTTTCAGACTGCCTCTTAATATTTCTTCTTTTCTGCCTTTTACTCTTCATTGTTGGAATAACTTAGAAAATTCGGTTCGATCCCTGCCCTCTATAAATTCCTTCAAATCCTGTTTAACATCAAATATTCAGTAAAGTCCACCTTTTTACTTTAAAATTGGAAATCGTAAACTTAATATTTTGCATACTAAGCTCCGACACCAGTGTAGTTCTCTTAATTAAATGTATGACCTTTTTAGAGTTAACCTTGTTGGGAGTGCAACTTGTAATTGTGGTCATCCCTGTGAGAATGTCTTTCACTATTTTATGGAATGTCACCTTTTCACAATCGAAAGACGTATTCTGGTTCAAAATTTAAATAATTTGAATGTTGCGTTAAATTTAGAAATACTTTAGTTTGGCTATTAACAATTTTCCGTGGACATTTTCTCAAACTTGTTTAGATATGTGAAAAACTTTATTAAATCCAGGAGGGATTTTGAGTTCAAATTATAATAACAATTGTATATATTTATTGTCATTATTGTAATGTCATTCAAAATGCATATTGGGAGAAGGCGTTGATAAGTTGTTTTAACTTGTGCCTAGTCCCTTGTCTACTTTTAGCAATATATTTAGCTAGTTATATTGACCTTGCATATCAGGATTTCTATACAGCAGCAGATTTAAGTTATTCCCAGGAGGACGATTTCTAAAACATTGTAATCTTAATTGTTCGAAGTTAAGATAAAAGAGGAGAAAGTGTTCATTAGTTTCAGCAGAACGGTTACAAGAACACATATGGGACTTTCAACTAATTTACGTAAAATCAAGTGATTATCAAGGGAACTACAGTTCATCCTCAGTCGAGCGTGGTGAATTTGGCCATATCTACTATTTCAGTAATAGTAATAGGATGGAACAAGATTACTGTGATGATAGTTGACAAACACAGACTTCTTAAGGTTAGTAAGTGATGGGTTATGCTTAACGTTGTCCGGAAGAGCATTCCATAAGTCAACAGAGGAAAGTAAAAAAGAATCTTTATAGAGTTTAGTACGACATCTTATTTGACAGAAATTATTCGCGTTTCTAGTATCGTGAGAATGAATGTCAGAATGACGAGCGGGGAGTATGTAAGTTAAATAGGAGGGACACTGACCATGAACGATTTTATGAAGTTGTGTTATTTCATGTTTTCGTCTTCTTTCAATAAGAGGGTCCCAACCAGTTTCTAAATACAATCATTCATGACTAGTTAATTTAGTGGCCCAAGTTACAATCCTGGCTGCTTCGAGTGGAATATTTTCTAACAGTTGGCTTTGGCCTAACGTTATGTTGTCCCATATTACGTCCCCATATTCTAACAAAGGTCGAATAAAAGTAAAATAAATAGTTTGAAGCGTTTTTCTGTCAATGGAAAATTTCAGGTTTCTTAAAAGGCCTGTTTTGTTGAAGTTTTGTTAATTATATACTGAACATGATCAATCCACCATCCAATAGACGAAATAAAGACACCAAGGTGTTTGTGGCATGTTACCACTGTTAGTGGGTTGTTGTTCATATACAAAGGGGGATGAAGTGGTTTGTCATTTTTTCTACTTACTGTCATTGACACTGTCTTACTAGGATTGAAATAGACAAGCCATGGTTTTGACCATTCATGAATTTTGTTTAGATTATCATTCAAGAGATTAGCGCTCAGATCCGGCAAATCCACTATAACGTATAGAGACGTATCGTCAGCAAACAACTTTATGATACAATAATATACAATAATATCTTCGACGATGTCATTTACAAATTAGAAACAATAATGGACCTAGAATTGACCCTTGAGGAACTCCAGCAGAAATGTAATTTAAGATTGATTGTTTACCATTGATGACAACATGTTGGCAGCGATTACGTAAATAGCTCGAGAACCAATCAAATAATTTACCTGTGATGCCACAGTTTTGGTGTTTAGAAAGAAGACCACGATGCAATACTCGCTCGAAAGTCTTACTAATATCGCAGAAGTCTATTCTAATTTCTTTATCATTATCTAAAGCGGAATATATCATTAGAAATAGATACAAGTTGATTCATAGTGGAATCACCGGATCTGAAACCCGACTGACAAGATGAAAGTAGGGACTCGTCATTTCAATAGTTATAAACATATTTATATAAACACCTTTCCATCATTTTACCTATGATAGACAAAAGAGAGATAGGACGGTAATTTCCGAGAACAGATGGATAAACTTGTTTGTGCACGGGAGTAACATTCGCCCTTTTCGAGGTCAGGACCAACAGCTTTTTTGCAGTCAAGAGAATGTATTACGTCAAGAACATCTTGTCGGGATATGCAAATGTCAGAAAGAGTATGATTATGGGATTTGTGTAGATCAGGAGGGTCAACATTAGTGTCGTTAATATAAGAATGTGAGCTGAAGAAAGTGTTAAAGGCATTGGCTTTGTCTATGTCGTCGTGTATAAAGTTACCGTTATAGAAAATAGGAGGATTTTTTTTAATTATTTGTTTTAGTTAGACATAAGACAATTTACAATCTTCCACCATTCTTTGCTACTGATATTAGTATTAGTATGGTTAAGCTTTGTACATAATTTGTTAAAATAATCACGTTTAGATTTACGAATGGCATTTATACACACGTTACGAGCTTTCCTGAAATTCGACCAGTCGTCCGCATTCTGTGACTGTTTGGCTTTGCGGTGTATATACTTCCGTTTACGAATCAATTTTCTAATTGCACTATTCATACAAGCAGCATCATTCGCTCTTACAATTATATTTTTATTAGGTATGCACTCATTTGCAATTGTAAGTAAACAACCTGTAAATTGCTCTGTACTTTTGTGTATGTAATTTATTGTCGAGAGTGCTGTCCCAATCAAGTCTGTCACGATATTCGTCGTAGTTGCCTAGGTCATATAGCCATACTTTACGTTTAAAACTGGATTTTAGGGGTTTTGAAATGATTCCTGAGCAGGGTGTCCCCGCTCAGGACCCATAACGTATTATGATGGAAACGAATGTATTCTATCATTGATGTAATGCATATATCCATTTAAAATGATAATGTCGTATCTTTTGACGGTGTTCATTGCCAACTTACATAACGAGAAACAATTATTTTATGATGAAAATATATGAAGTATTCCTTTATTTTGATTTAAATGTTTAGAGGACTTACCATTTGAAAATTATTATGACACCTCCATTGATCTTTTAAATTGACGAGTATATATATGTATTTGATAAAAATAACCTAACGGAATTATTTCCATTTGATTTCCTGATCAGGATGTCCCCGCTCAGGACCGTGTATGTTATAAGATGTTTATATATAATATTTCGTCGTTCATGTTACCTATTTTAAATTTTAAAATCATTATGACACATCTTTTGACCGTATTCATTGATTACTTTACTGACGGTGAATAACAGCAGATGTATTTAACATTTGATTTCCTGATCAGGACGTCCCCGCTAAGGACATGACATGTTCTTAGATGTATATGTATTATATTGCTATGCATTTATTAGACGCTAAAGTGTTCAAATTAAATTATCCTTGACTCGTGGTCAGTGCCAGAGTTTTATTTGAAGATAGTAGCCGTAGATATCTGTAGATTAGTGTGAATGTTCTAGATGGATGGAGTTCTAGTCTGTGACGTAGTTTTTGTGCCTCCAGTTGATCTGACCGCGGGGTCAAATTTAGCAGGATTAATTGCCAGTTTCACCTAGTCGTAAAGGAGTCAAATGAAGCTGGATTTACCTACCTTAGCAATGTAGCAGGATTTTGCGTCTAGGGAGTCTGACACTAGAGACTTGAGCTAAGGAGTCTAGACAGAGTTGAGAGGTCTAGAGACACAGAGGAGAGTTAGAAAGCTACAGTTAGAATGCTAATTAGAAAGTTAGTAAGAATAGTAGTTTAGACTGTATTTTGTCGATATAGTTGGAGATAAGTTTTAAGTGGAGAGAGTTCATTCACAATGGTAAGGACTTATATATTTTGTGACAGATTAAAATACTTGTGTTGTAAATAAAATGTTAATATAAATGTACTGATTTTGTTGTTAAATTAATTTGAACTGGTGGCAACGGAAATTGAAAATAGAAAGCATCAGGAATACAAAAGAGAACGTAACACTGGTGACTATCAGTTGATTTTGGATCACTAAAACCTAGTGTCTAGCAGTAGGGATATTTAGAAATGTTACACGGATGGCAGCTGTACTGAGTTAATACAGCAATAGAAAACGTTATACTGGCGACAGCAATGGTATTGTTACAAAACGTTACAGTATTCCATCGCTAATGTTACTTATTTTCGTGTTCTTTCCTAACTTTGCTGATGTGCTGCATAACAAAAGATATTTAAAGTTTGATTTCCTGATCAAGATGTCCCCGTTTAGGACCGCAAACGTGATGATGAATAATAATCTATTCCATCATTGATGTAATGTATATATCAATTTAAAAAATAAAAATGACGCATCGTTTGACCATATTCAATGCTAAATTTACTTTCATAACGAGAAACAACGGATATATTCATAATTTGATCTTCTGATCATGATGTCTCACACACGACCGTGTGCGTTTTACGGTGTTTATATGAAGTAGTTCATCATTGTAATAATATTCAATGGATTATTCATTTGAAAATCATTATGATTTCAGATACATTTAAAGTTTGATTTCCTGATCAAGATGTCCCTGTTCAGGACCGTAAACGTTATAATGAATAATAATTTATTTCATCATCGATCTAATATATATATCAATTTAAAAATAATGATAACGCATCGTTTGACAATATTCATTGCTAAATTTACTTACATAACGAGAAACAACGGATACATTCATAATTTGATCTTCTGATAGTGATGTCCCCGCTTATGACCGTGTGTGTTTTAATATGAAGAATTTCATCGTTGTAATAATATTCAATGAATTATTCATTTGAATACATTATGATTTCAGATATATTTAACATTTGATTTCCTGATCAGGATGTCCCTTCTCAGGACCGTGTATGTTATAAGATGTATATATATTATATTTCCTCGTTGTTCATTTCAAAATCACTATTTCACATCTTTTGACTCATTCATTGCTGCTGACTTTACAAACTATAAGAAATACAACAGATATTTTTAAAATTTGATTTCCTGATCAGGATGTCCCCGCTCAGGACCTTGAACGTAATGAGATGTATATATTTAGTATTTAGTCGTTCATGTTCAATTTTTTGCATTTAAAAGTCATTATGACATATCTTTTGACCAGATCCATTACTGACGTTACTAATGTGAAGACATACCAAGGATATATTTAACATTTGATTTCCTGATCTGGATGTCCCTTGCTCAGGACCGTGTATGTTATAAGATGTATATATTTAGTATAACGTCGTTCATTTTACCTGTTTTGATTAAAAATCTTAATAACACATCGTTTGACCGTATTTTTTGCTAACTTTATTAATGAGAAGATTCACAACGAATATATTTAACATTTGATTTCCTGATCAGGATGTCCCCGCTCAGGACCGTGTTTCTTGTAAGATGTATATATATAGTATTTCGTCGTTCATGTTACCTATTTTTTCTTTTAAAAATCATAATAACACATATTTTAACGGTTATATCTAACATTTGATTTCCTGATCAGGATGTTCACGCTCGGGACCGTGTATGTTATAAGATGTATATATTTAGTATTTCGTCGTTTTTTTTTGTCTATTTTTGCATTTAAAATTCATCATGACTTCCCTTTTGACCGTATGCATTGCTGTCTTTTCTAATGTGAAGACTCGCAACAGATATATTTCAGTATGTTCCCGCTCAGGACCATGTATGTTATAAGATGTATATATTTAGTATTATGTCGCTCATGTTACCTATTTTTATTTAAAGATCATTATGACACATCACTTGACCGACTCATTGCTGCTGACTTTACTAATGATAAGAAATACAACGGATATCTTTAACTTTGATTTCCTGATCAGGATGTCCACGCTCAGGACCGTGTATGCTATAAGATGTATGTATTAAGTATTTTGTCGTTCATTTTATCTATTTTTGCACTTAAAAATCATCATAAAACCTCCTTAAACGTATTAATTGCTAACTTTACTAATGTGAAGAATTACAGATCACTTGCACATTTGATTTTTGATCAGGATGTCCTCATTCAGAACCGTTAACGTTATGAGTTGAGTACTACTGTATTTCATTATTGATGCTATGTATATATCCTTTCAATAATTATTATGACACAACTTTTTACCGTGTTGATTGCTAGCTTCACTTATATGACGAGAAAACATGGATATTTTCATAATTTGATTTCCTGATCATGATGACCACGCTCAGGACCGTGTGTGTTTAAAGGTGTTTATATGAAGTATTTAATAATTGTTATAATATTCAATGGATAATTCATTTGAAAATCATTTTGAAACCACCTTTGATCTGTTACATTAATGTGTGAATGTGTTTTATTAAAAGGGTCAAGCGGTATATCTTTCATTTGAATTCCTGATCATGATGTCCCCGCTCAGGACCGTGTTTCTTTTAAGATGTTTATATATAGTATTTCGTCGTTCATGTTACTTATTTTTCTTTTAAAAATCATAATGACACATCTTTTCACCGTGTCCATCCCAAACTTTACTTATATGACGAAAAAGACCTGATATATTTAACATTTGATTTCTTGTTCAGGAACGTGTTTCTTGTAAGATGTATACAAATAATATTTCGTCCTTCATGTTACTAGCACCTATGTTTTCTTTTAACAATCATAATGACACATCTTTTGACATTGTTCATTCCTAACTTAACTTATATGACGAATAAAAACGAATATTTTAAACATTTGATTTCCTGATCAGGATATCTCCGCTCGGGACGGAGATGTATATTTTAAGTATTTCGTCACTTTTTTGCCTATTTTTGCATTTAAAAGTCATTATGACTTCTCTTTTTATCGTATGCATTGCTATCTTTACTGACGTGAAGACTAACAACGGATATATTTACCATTTGATTTCCTGATCAGGATGTCCCCGCTCAGGACCGTTTATGTTACAAGATGTAAATATTTAGTACTTCCTCGCTCATGTAACCTATGTTTAATTTTAAAAACATTATGACACATTGCTTGACCGATGGATTCGTTACTGCTGACTTTAATAATGTGAAGAATTACAAAGGATATTTTTTACATTTGATTTTCTGATCAGGATATCCCCGCTCAGGACCGTTAATGTTATATGTATGTTATAAGATGTATATATATAGTATTTCCAAGTTCATGTTACCTATTTTTATTTAAAAATCATTATGACACATCGCTTTACCGATTCATTGCTGCTGACTTTCCAAACGATAAGAAATACAACAGATATTTTTAAAATTTGATTTCCTGATCAGGATGTCCCCGCTCAGGACCTTGAACGTAATAAGATGTATATAATTAGTAATTTGTCGTTCATGTTCAATTTTTTGCATTTAAAAGTCATTATGACACATCTTTTGACCGTATCCATTACTGACTTTACTAATGTATAGTTATACCAAGGATATATGTAACATTTGCTTTCCTGATCAGGATGTCCCCGCTCAGGACCGTGTATGTTGTAAGATTTATATACATGTATATAGTATTTCATCGTTCATGTTCAAATTTTTGCATTTAAAAATCATTATGACACATCTTTTGACCGTATTCATTGCTGACTTTACTAATGTGAAGAATTACAACGGATATATTTGATTGCCTGATCAGGATGTCCCCGCTCAGGACCGTAAACGTTTTTAGATGCATAATACTGTATTTCATTATTGATGTAATACATATCCTTTCAAAAATCATTATGACGCATATTTTGACCGAGTTCATTTTTAACTTTTATAACGATAAAACACGGATATATTCATAATTTGATTTCCTGATCATGATTTCTCCGCTCTGGATCGTGTATGTTGTAAGATTTATATACATGTATATAGTATTTCATCGTTCATGTTCAAATTTTTGCATTTAAAAATCATTATGACACATCTTTTGACCGTATTCATTGCTGACTTTACTAATGTGAAGAATTACAACGGATATATTTAACATTTGATTGCCTGATCAGGATGTCCCCGCTCAGGACCGTAAACGTTTTTAGATGCATAATACTGTATTTCATTATTGATGTAATACATATACTTTCAAAAATCATTATGACGCATATTTTGACCGAGTTCATTTTTAACTTTTATAACGATAAAACACGGATATATTCATAATTTGATTTCCTTATCATGATTTCTCCGCTCTGGATCGTGTGTGTTTTAAGGTGTCTACTCTTCAGTGAATTTACCACTTGAACCCCCACCCCCTTGATCTTTCTCATGCATGAGTGTATGTATTTGATAATAATGACCTACCAGAATAATTTACATTTCATTACCTGATTAGGATGTCCCCGCCTAGGACCTTATACATTTATCCGCTAACAGCTATGGTTATAGGATATACGGAATTTTATCATTGATACAACTTCGACTCCTGTACTTTTTAAACTAGTATGGCCCCTTTTCTGACCAAATCTAACAATTAAAGTCACACAGAAATTTCAAATAATTAATTTTAACTTAATTCTTAATACACGAAATAGAAAGATTTGTTTCAGATATAATCTGATATATACTTAAAACTCATTTATTTGTCTCTTTTGGTAAGTTTTGTGGTAGTTTGACAGAACAATTAACAGTGTAGTCTGTAGTTCACAATAAATAAAACTTTTTTTTTTATTATTAAAGATTATAATGCCCCGGCGGATTTTCAAAGAAAACAGTAGATAATGTGTATACAAACATGAAATAATTTGGATTTAGTGTACTCCGATCCAACATCATGTAGGTACATGTTTGAACCAGTTCATTTGATTTGACAGAGAGGCCTTTATGAAAAATTTCTATGGAGAAAGATATTTTTTAATTTACGCGTAGTTGTATATATTCTGAACTGTGTGAACTATAACAATTTAGTCAGAGCTCCATGATCAAAGGGAGGTAACTGTTATATTCCAACTCCGCATTATGAGTTCTGCTTCACTTTGTGTATTAAAAACAATGATCATAATCCCTTTGTCTTGATAATTTTATGCTGATACTTTCCCATGCTAAACACTAGTCATATATCGATGCAAATCATTGCAGATGTTTGCTAAAACAAGTGTAGGAAAACGCCACAATATGCAACGGTCCTGGTCAGCGGCGGTCCCAGTGAGAGCAGCTCAGCTGTTTGATACTGTTGGGTACAGCGACCAATTATAAAGCTACCACCCTGGGATGGTAGCAATAATAAAAAGACGCCTAAAAAACCTAGTCACATAGTTGATAAGTAGTTCACAGTGAGCTTGCATTTTTTTGTTATATATCCGTTTATCTCTATTTTGTGCCTTAAGAATACACATTAGAACCAAACAATTAATAATCTTTTAACAACTTGTATTTATATAATTATCACGTTAACCAATCTATAGGTTGTGTTTCTTTCTCCATACCTTTTTAAACATTTTAATTCACATATTTGCTTTTTTATTGTGGCACAAAAGTCAGACAACAACTGCTATTTGAAATATATGTCACAGGGTCCGAATCGGTGTCTGGCATGTTTGAAAAATGAAATGAAATTTGTTTTATATAAAACAAAGAAAATAACGTAGGCAGATATTTTCTTAAAAGTAATGAAACAATATTACAACAGTGCTTCATATGACCAATATGTCACCAATATATATTGGGCATAAAATTTGTCTTGAGTGTTGAGGTTGCTTTTAAAGATTATGAAAAAAAAACACTTAGCTGGCAACATAGGCCTGGATATAGGTAGATTGGGCAATATGTGTGATGACAAGAAATCACATGACAATGTGACGATTTTTTTTTAACAAGATGACGTCAACGGGAATAAAAGCACTAACTTAAAAAGTCTTCTCCAGCGAGATACATATACATGTACGTCTCTACTAAGACCAATCATGTTTAACTTGTCCTGGAGACGCAACTATTCTTTTTTCTAGCCTAAGCAAGTTCCGAAATGAAATGCTGTTGGCGAAATATATATAAATAGTAAAAGGCATTTCCAGTTTGGAGATCTATGTAAGTCTTTAAATAGTTTAAATTGCGGATATGACGTTATCTCCATGAATACATTATGTACCTGTCTTACCACGGAATAAGATTAGAGGGAAAGGCAACATTTGACAATGTTGTACCTGCTTGGCATAGTTTGCAATATCATCACATGTATGCATTAATGTTCTAAAGTTTTAGCCACGATGATTACACTGTGTTACTTGCCTGTCAAATCAGTGTCACCCTATGAACAACGTGTTTATCGATACCGGAAATCGGTCTGTGAGATAGCACGCAAGCGCAGAACAGGTAAATTGGCTCCAGCGCGAGGTCATGAAGGCCGTCACGGTTAGGTGCAAAAATACAAGAGAAAGACAATACGTACGCGAAATGAAAGAGGTGTTGCGAATCCCTGCTATCTAAAATCCGTGGTCCTACACAATAACTTGAGCTGGGATCTTAAATTAATAACAACAACCTCATTAAAACAATCTGATGTTCATTGATCTTTACAAAAATAAAACATTAAACAAAATGAAACAAACTGAAACAAACGTTTCAGGCAAGAACGTACATAAAATATATCATGCTATTGCAATGTATACCTCCCACCGGGTACCTCAGTGGTTTTTCCAGTTTAAGAGTTACTTCCGTGTTACCATTAATACGTAGTTGTTGCACCACAAGGAGGGGATGAAGGAGACGGACAATCATGAGTACCGTACCCAGGACCTACTCGGGAGTGGTGCCACGGCCGATGTATATAAGGGGACCAACAAGGTATCACGTTTTACAGGCTTTGGTAACCCTACGTTCGTTTTTATATTATTTCTGGTGTCATCAATTTTGCGTTACATTTATTTTCATCAAAATACAATTTAAAAGTCATATAGCCAAATTATGTTGTTACACCAGTTTCAGTGTTTAACTAGGACAAGAAATGTAAAACCAGTTCATCGTTTATGCCTTAATTGTAATATGTGTATACAGTCAAGAGAGTTATAAATTCTGTCAAAAATTAATAAAAACAAGAATACAAAAACTTCGAAATTCTTAAAAAAACACAAAAAAACATAACATATTATGTATTTTTTGTGTTACTGTTATACTTAATTAATGACAGAATTTCAGACTCCTGTGATACAGTGTATTACTATAACATACTTATAATATTTGTTTGAAAGTTAATTTAAATGAATAGTGTGAATTAAAATAACATATAATGTTTCAGTATCTTCGCTGCATTAAGAAATACCCAAATGTATCTTATTCAGTATCACCTGAGGTTTTGTAATTGTAATCATTAATATTAATTTGGCTCCAAGTACTCGATCTACATCCTGTTCAATATCTCATCTCAGGCTGACCCATGGTCATGGGAGACTAGGACTAATTATCTTCAAATATATCCTATGGCACTTCCTATCTTTCCTGTCTTCTTTCTTTTCTATCTACCTCCTGTTTCAGGCGGTGTCTCAATAGACACCCGACCTCATATGACCCTGGCTGTTGTGTCTCCCTAGACCCCCGACCTCATATGACCCTGGCTGTTGTGTCTCACTAGGCACCCGACCTCATATGACCCTGGCTGTTGCGTCTCCCTAGGCACCCGACATCATATGACCCTGACTGTTGTGTCTCCCTAGGCACCCGACATCATATGACCCTGACTGTTGTGTCTCCCTAGGCACCCGACATCATATGACCCTGACTGTTGTGTCTCCCTAGGCACCCGACATCATATGAACCTGGCTGTTGTGTCTCCCTAGGCCCCCGACATCATATGACCCTGGCTATTGTGTCTCCCTAGGCACCCGACCTCATATGAACCTGGATGTTGTGTCTCCCTAGGCACCCGACATCATATGAACCTGGCTGTTGTGTCTCCCTAGGCACCCGACATCATATGAACCTGGCTGTTGTGTCTCCCTAGGCACCCGACATCATATGAACCTGGCTGTTGTGTCTCCCTAGGCACCCGACCTCATATGCCCCTGGCTGTTGTGTCTCCCTAGACACCCGACCTCATATGACCCTGGCTGTTGTGTCTCACTAGGCACCCGACCTCATATGACCCTGGCTGTTGTGTCTCCCTAGGCACCCGACATCATATGACCCTGGCTGTTGCCAGGACGTTAAACCCCACATTTACCCACAGAGGGGTCACAGAAGTATAACAGATATATTTAAATGAAATAAAGATATCACTAAGATTAATTGAAATGTCTTTAAATGTATTAAAGATATCTTTACATAAAATAAACATATCCTCTTACAGGTATCTTTGAGTCTGATTAATTTGAAGATTAGGATTGTATGAGATATCAAGATCATTTTTTTTTATAAGATATCTCCTTCATTAATAGAAATTTAAGGTATTAATTGTTGAGTTGTGATATTTCAGGGTTTAAGGGATGTATAGACTACTAAATTTAAGGGATATATAGCTACTAAATTTAAGGGTTATATAGACTACTAAATTTAAGGGATATATAGACTACTAAATTACTGTGAAATATCAATATATAAAACTAATAACTTACCCGCAAGTACATGTATCTCTAGGTGATACTTTCAGGAGATACTTAAATTATTGGTATCTAATAATACATGTATCATTTGTCAGGTAGCAGGATTAGGTGGTGCTTCTCTTTATTTCATTTATAACTGATACAGTAAATATTCTGTTTTCTTTGGTTTTTATTTGGTAAGATGTTTCAGGTCTAAGAATTTGAATAAATGTCACACAGGGTCGTAATCAATTAACGATAAGACGTTTCGACCTGTAAACATACAAACACACGCTTACATCCTGAACAATGAAACAGACTATAACGCGGACAATATACATAGAAACCGAAAGTAGAACACGCACTCACACACTCTGCTTACCAGGCTATCCAGTGTTCCCTTCTATTATCTCTGCGAGGAGGTGTAATAATCTCATCTAGAGGTATAATAGCTCAATAGTGGATGTGTCGCCCTCGCGAGCCAGACACACACTGACTCACATATTGGGGTGGTCAGCGTAACAGGAAGTTAGTAAGGAAGAACGGGCGGGAAATTGAAGCGTGCAATATGTGGTTCCGGTCAATCAAGCTCTTTATGTAATTTATCGCTTGGGTACTGTCCAAAGTCCAGGTCAGTGTCAGACATTTACATAACATAACAACACAGGACAATGTCAAGGTCACTTGACTGTACAACACAGTACGTAGGTAGGCTACGTGCACAAATGCACTGGGTTACTTATTCCCCTCCTTCAGAGAAATGTGTCCCACATTTACTTCCGGGATCCCCAGGAATCTACCTAGGGTAAACCAAAATAATCTTATTGATCATGCTAACTATTAGTATAACTTAATTACATTAATTGTAGCATAGCCATGCTATGACAGGAGCACTCCTGCAATAAAAACATAGCAGCACATACATTTCCCTCTGCAAGAGAAACAAACATATACATTAGTTAATTACACACGTTGAACAATATTCCAACTAAATACATTCTTGATCAGCAACGATCAGCATATTGAGTAAATAGAATTGAAATATCAACATACTGTCTGATACATAGTTTATTTTATACTAACAGTGGTACTATCTATTTACATATTTAATCACACTTTCTCCAGGAAAAAGCATAAACCCCATTATCCAACATAATTGTTATACCTCTGCTAAACACAGAATAGGGCTCATTGTCATGAAAGTTCATAAATGCTGCAGATGTACACCTATTTTTATATTAATATCACAGAGATTTCATAAACCCTGAAAATGTACACGGTACATCTATTATTACATGTCACACATAGATTTCCTCTCGGTTTGTTATCATTTGAGAATAAACCCACTGATCAAATCGTTCTGGAGGTTTTCTCTGTCTTTGAGATCTCCTAGTTGGAGAAACAGGATTGGACCCAACATCTTGTATCCTATCAGCGCCGCTGATACTACATGTATTATCACCCGTCACCTCAACGTAAGTTTCTTGGTGATTTATATCGGTTCTGTCATTTCTTTGAGAAGTTACATTAGACGAATCCTCTCGTATTGACTGTGAAAATACTCCTTTTGGTGTGACCTTGCGGTTGACCTCCAGCACTGGCTCCTCAGAAGGAATGAAGGTAAAAGGCAATAACATATCTGTATGTAAGGTCCGGACCTACCCCTTATCACTTTCCAACTTTACCCTGTACACAGGTATATCACTATCATGGTATACTTACGACTATGTTAGGATTATTTCCCCACCTATCGGCGAGTTTATGTTTTCCTTGAAAACCAACTTTCCTTACTAACACCCTGTCAACAGTTTCAAGCTTTGAGTCTCGCACGTTTCTGTCATATCTAGTTTTGTTTCGAGCAGCACTTTTTCTTGACTCCTCTAGAGCAATCCGATAGGCATACTCCATCTCTCCCCTGAGTTTAGTGGCATAGGTGTGATGATTTGCACCTTTGTCCTGGTTTGGTGATTTTAACCCCAGGAACGCATCCACAGATACACGTGGGTGCCAACCAAACATCAGGTAATGGGGAGAAAAGCCTGTCGAATCATTCTTAGGAGCATTATAGGCCTGAACAAGAGGTGCGAAAGAAGATTTCCAGTCGGATTTTTTGTCTTGCTCCAATGTGGAGAGGATACAAGTATCATAGTAATAGATGTGTACTGCAGTTACATATAATACATGTAGTCACTAATGATATTCGATGTGAAGTTTCTGAACAGATCTAAATCATGGCCTATCATTTGCTGAGTCATTTCATGCTATAGCAATTTCTGCTCAGAGTTATGGACCACAATAAAAGTTGTTTCATTGAATATTTTAATCGTGTTCTTAAAGATGGGGAAAAAGGCCAACATCTTCCGCAAAATGGCTGCTGCAGACTGGCTTTTGATAAGTCGAAATGTATGCATTGTTCAATATCCCTATGTAAAAAGTGTGCAGTGTCACTACGAACACTACTGCGATCTGCGTTGATATTTTTATTTGACAAAATATCCGTGTTAGGTCGGGTCCTGGTCGGTCTACATTTAGATATTGACCGATGTTATAGATTCGGTTTGTAGATCAGAGACGTATATATTACAAATCTCTGTAATATATATGTCTCTGTGTAGATGTATTATGTAGGGTTGTCAACGGTTAGCCGGTTATCCGGTTACTTGGGCGAAAGACCACAAACCGGTTACCAAAATCCTTAACCGGACATTTACTTACCCCCTTTGGGAGCCCCATGTTAACCTGTCTTAGACCTACAAACTATCTGCATTTGTATAGATGCGACCGAAATTGGATAGTTGTGTAATAAAAACAGTGTTCGGTGATTACATGTTAGTGTTTATTTTGTACTCTAATTTAAATACTGGCAAAGAGATGTCGCCAACACCATAACAAATCTGTACAAATTTTAAAAGGAAGCTAGAATACAAAGCTGTGATATATCAAATTTCTGAGATAGAACGCGCCTTTACATGCGAGATGTAATCTGAAGAATACACTCTTAAATTAGAAAGCATGTCTTAAAACGTTTGTCAAGCAAATTTTGTTATAAAGAATAATATTACCGCATATGATTTAGAGTACAGATAACTGTAATTGAATCCATCTTACTGCATTCCGACATTCGTTGTCCATGAAAAATATTTACTGAGGTTACATGCAACTATTTCCTGTGTAAACCTTGAAATACACGAGTAAACGATCATGCTATTTAATATATACATGTATGTTTGTGGTGTAAATACGTTTTAGATAGAACATTTTCCAAACATATAATGTATTTGTTGCTGTTTATTATTTGACTACCAAATTGACCGAGTAACCGGTTACTCGATCAGTAGAAGAGTAACCGGTTACTCGGTCAATTTGGTAGTCAAATAATAAACAGCAACAAATACATTATATGTTTGGAAAATGTTCTACCGGTTACTCGATCGGTAGAAGAGTAACCGGTTACAAAAATAAGCCGGTTTGACAACCCTAGTATTATGGCATTACGATCATTTTCTGATATATCACTTGCGACTACTGGGTTAGTTTCGACACCTTATGGTGTAACGGTTCCTGTTACGAGTAGATATTGTTATACTTTATAATAAAAAAGGGAAATGTATGTACCCTTCCAGAGCAATGATTTCACATCTTCTTTAGTAAGTTCATATTGTGTACAAGTCCGTGTCCTTTGTTCCTTTGGCCAAAGAAAGATGTCCTTTGTTAGGTATGACTTGCATATTATTTCATATACGGTATATCTCGCGCAAATTGTCTTGTGAGGTGGTAGACCCGATGGCAACACACTGTCGTCGTACTGTATCCAGCATAGTGAGGTATCAGTCACTCCATAAGAGTACTCCAGACCTTTATAAAATATGCCATGGTTGATGACGTTGTCACTATTCGTCCAAATGATAAAGTCTGGATGAACAATGATATTAGATTACACATTAGGAAACGAAAACGTCAACATACCAGGGCCAAACATACTACTACTACTGCAGCCTGGCAAAACTTTAGAGATATGCTATTGACCTTGTAAGAGAAGCTAAGCAAAAGTATCTACTTAAACTCGTAAATTCCCTTATTGACAAATCTATTCCTCCAGGTAAGTGGTGGCGGGTTGCAAAGTCTATTATGAACATTAATAATAAATCAAACAATGTTGCTCCTCTTGTAATAAATGGTGAACTTAAATCACATTCTGTGGATAAAGCAGAATCTTTTAACTCATATTTCACCTCTGTCTCTACTTCTGACAAAACTAACCTTGATATTCCTCCTAATTGTCATATCTCACAAGAAAAATTATCTTCCATTATTATCACTGAACAGGATGTTCATGATCAGCTCCAACTTATTAATGTAAAAAAAACCTGCTGGTCCAGATGCACTTCCCCCTTATTTTATTAAAGGTATTGCTGACTCTCTTGTAAAGCCCTTACTGTTAATTTTTTATCAAATCCATATCCACTGGTTGCATACCTAATATTTGGAAGTGTGCTAATGTTACCCCCATATATAAGGGCAAGGGAGGAAGAGGTGACCCCAGTAACTATAGACCAATCTCTGTCACATCATTATTTAGTAAACTTCTTGAAAAAAAAAGTTTTTTAAACATCTCTTTAATTTTCTTTCTGAGAATAATGTTATATAAAAAAATCAGTCTGGCTTCCTTCCCAATGACTCCACAGTTAACCAATTAATATATTTATATGATGAAGCTTCAAAACAACTTCATCAAGGAAAAGAGGCAAGGATAGTATTTTGTGACATCAGCAAAGCTTTTGACAGGGTTTGGCACAGTGGATTGATTTACAAATTGAAGAAATATGGAATTTGTGACGACGTTTTGAACTGGATTCATTGCTATCTTACTGATAGACAACAAAGGGTATTAGTAGATGGCTACAAGTCAAATTTACAAACATTAAAAGCTGGTGTACCCCAAGGCTCGGTTCTCGGGCCTTATTTATTTTTAATATTTATTAATGACCTAGAAGATGAACTCCAATCCCATGTCAAACTCTTTGCTGATGACACTTCTCTTTACGTTTTGATAGATGGTGANGTCAAAAATCATAAACATCTTGGTTTGCTTTTTAATAGTCATGGATCATGGTCTGATCAAGTTAATTACATATATGGAAAAAGCTATACAAAACTGAAAATAATGCGAATGCTCAAACACAAGCTAGATAGAAAATCTCTTGAAATAATTTAAAAATCTTTTATAAGACCAACACTTGAATATGCTTGTGCTGTGTGGAATAATTGCACCCAGGGTGAAAGTTACTTATTGGAATCAGTCCAATTAGAATGTCTCAGAATTATATCAGGTTTTAGAAGAGGTACGAGTCATAACTTAATATATAAGGAAGTTGGTGTAGATAAACTAAAAATAAGACGTAATAATTAACAATGTATATTATTTTTCAAGATACTGCAGCATGACTGTCCTGACCATCTTTATGATTGTATTTTACCATATTTTAATAATGATATTAATCCTCGCCTTAGACATCATAGAAACTTTATTGTTCCCTTGTGCAGAACCAACTTGTATAAAAAATAGCTTTTTTCCTAGAATGATGTCTATATGGAATAGGCCAGACTGTATTTTTCCAAAACTCACTTCATTGAGCCAGTTAAAACTGGAATTACTTAAGGAAAGCACACACGTTTTGCACCATCTAACTGTACGGATATTTTTAAATACGGTGACTCCAGGAAGTTGAATATAACATTATGTCAACTACGGAATAAAGTCAGCCAATTAAAATCAGATTTATATAATGATCATCTTACAGATAACCCTAAGTGTGACTGTGGTTTTATTATTGAAGATTCAAATCACTTCTTCCTCAATTGCCCCAAATATATAGATGAAAGACAAGTTTTATTCAATACGTTATCTAATTATAACGAAATTGACAACATCATCTTAAATACTGATACTTTCACTAAGGGTGATATGAACCTTAGCAGTGAATCAAATAAATTTATTCTCTCATGTGTTCTGGAGTTTATTGACAAATCTGGAAGATTTTAACTTAAACTATACTAAATATTATATTACAATGTGTTTGTATTTGCTATGTTATAACAATAACTCTGGTGTAATTGGGATAGATGGCACTGTGTATAGTGACAGTGTCTTTGAAGTGCCTCCAACCAAACACTAGGCTATTAATAATTGAAGTAAATAGACTATATTAATTGAAATGGTAAAATCAATGATTATCTGGTTACATGTATTATTTTCTGTGAACATGTATTAAATGGTTCTAGTATTAAATGGTTCTAGTATTCTCCTATTAATTCGAACATATACTACATCATCTCCATAATACTCTCTCTCTCTCTATATATATATATGTATATATGAATGTATGAAATGTGTGTATTTTCTCTGGAAGAGGCTTTTTATAGGCAATGCCTGTGCCAAATCCAATTGTGTTTTTTTTAATATAATAAAATTGATTTGAAATGAAATGATGTCAAATTCAGCTGACAAATCCAGCATGACAAGCACCGCTCTTAACTTGTTATCCAAAGCAGAAGCTATATCACTATGTACACATAGGAGGGCCGTCTCAGTAGTGTCCCATGCGGTAGACCGATTGCAGGTTGTCACGGAGACTGTTTGCATGGAGAACCTCTAAACGCCGGGACACAACCTTCTCCAAGATCTTATACAGAAAAGGCAAATTTTATATTTGGCGATAGTTCCTCAATTTTTCCTTGTCCATTCCATGCTTCTTCAACAATGGTCTAACATGCGCCTTCTTGAAACACAATGGAACCTTTGACTTAGCCAATGATTTGTTCATGATTGAGATAATCAAAGGAAGCAGTGCTTCAAGACATAGGTCTGTAGGCAGTGGATCAAGCTCACTGGGCTTTTTCAGAATTACAGCTTGGTAGGATAAGTTCACCTTTCTGACCCAACAAGTTTTTGGTGAGTCTAAACAGCAGTCTATGGTCCTTACTACATTCTTCAATTCTTTCGAAATAATAAGCATTCTTTGACTGAATGAGAAGTGAACCAACTAGTCGACATTGTTCCCTATAAGTCTGTTGGTGAACGGTTAATTTAGTCCTTCGCCACTGTCTCTCTGCTTTTCTACGGTTCTGTTTTTCTACGCGGAGATGTTCATTATATACCACGGGGCATTCGGACACCGAGCGA
The DNA here is from genome assembly GCF_002113885.1 of Mizuhopecten yessoensis. Taxonomy (NCBI): domain Eukaryota; kingdom Metazoa; phylum Mollusca; class Bivalvia; order Pectinida; family Pectinidae; genus Mizuhopecten; species Mizuhopecten yessoensis. The sequence goes on along the minus strand of NW_018403786.1, from coordinate 1,502,917 downwards.
CAGTTTAAGGACATTAAATTCAGACGAAAAACTGACTTACAGTGACCAGCTGTTGTTGGCTTGATGACATGTATATTCTCGTACGATACTGATGATTTCGAAATCCGTGTTGAAGTATCGTAAAGGATTAATTTAGGTGAGCCGGATTGCGTTTGAATGTTTTTAAGAAGGTGCGCGCACGTGCATTGTATGAATCATGCATCAGTATATTTTTCATCGTCTAATTGAATCTGTGAAGATTTTTTAAGACTTCTGTTGCGTATTTCAAAAATTAATGAATAAATTATAGATTTATAAACTTCCGTGTGATAAGCAATTGACGGTCTCATTTCCAGATAGAGTAGTGGTAGTCTTTGATAAATCATTTTCATATTATAGCTCTAACGGGTCACCGTACATGTCTACCGGTTTGTCGCCTCACTGAATCTATGTGAACAAAATACATATGGTATGATTAAAAAATAAGGTTCACTTTATCATAACAAAGAGTATCGGATTGTGTTTGCATCTGATTTGCAACTAAAGCATTCCAGTGCATAAATAATTCAAAACATATTCACTGGAGTTTAGAAAGCTGTTGACCTTCAACAAGGTGACAGACATTACGACAGGTATTACATAATAAAATGTTAAATGCGTTTAACTTTCCGCAACACCTATCACAGTCTCAGTAAGTTTTTAACACTGGTTTGTTTATATGTCTATTCTCAGATCCTGTTGTGGTCTTTTTATTTAGTTTCAAGTTACTTTGATTTATTGTATATCAAATATTTTTACTCACCTGCCTCGAAGTGTTTGTAATGTTATGCTGTGGTATCGTACGTCAGTAGTCTATCAACTATATTTATGTACCACCTGTACCAAGTAGTCTTAATATTTGACCAGCAGATACCTTGAACGGTTGCGGAACACTTGACTTACTTTTAAGGTAACTGTAATCTTACATGTTAAACGTTTCAAACAACATTATATAACAAAAACACTTGTATATATGCATTAAAGACCAGAAGTGCATTCATTTATATGCACAAAACCTTGAAAATTTAGTCCAATAGTCATAGCATAGAAACAAGTAGTCATAAAATGTCATTTTTATATGTTTTCGGGTTTTTTTTATATGTTTTCGGGGTATTGCTTTCGTGGTATTGCTTTCGGTAAAAAGCAATACATTTTATATAATAGATTGATAGAAAAATCAATCAATAAATATTAGGCATGTTGTGCATTGAACTACTACTCATTTGAAATCATGTCGGCTCATCTATTACATGTTCACTTAGGCAAGTGTTAATATAAGACACCATGGACAAGATCCATCCCCAATTAAGATAGAGAGTTTGGGTGAGAAATCGTGCCGGGTGAGAAAACGTGTCACCTATGTCCATATGTTTTGCACGATTTCTCACCCGGGTGAGAAATCGTGTCTGGGTGAGAAATCATGCCGTAACAAACGTCAATTCATCCAAGCGTTTTCCATGACAATAAAGCAACATACAAAATGTATTTTGTCAACCATTCATAAACGATCCATGAACACTGACCAATGGCCGATTGATGTTATCGTTCAAGATGTGTTACCTGCATTTTTATTTCGTTTTAATTCTTAAGGAAATGATCAAAAAACTTAGATTGCTTTGTTTTATTGCGGCTAATTATGAACACTCACAATGACGTAACGTCAGAGGTTGACGCACAGTCGAAAAATTGGGGATCAACATTATCTTACAGTATGAAGAAGGATGACATGTATATGTTATGATATACTACCTTCAGATCAATTTCATCTACTTAAATATTTGCTCTTAATGAACAAAGGTCTTGAATATAATGTGAATCACGTACGAAAACTTCAAAATTTACCTTTTTCCCAATGTAATATACAAACCATTACTGGATAGTGAGGTAAACAGTTGGAAATTTTAAAGTAAAGTAAGGGCTTATTTGGAAATTATTCAAATATAACAAAACTAAAAGAATAATTTCTTTAACGATATTATGTGCATGTAAAAATGTCGACAGCATATTTTGTAAATCGCAAAAAGGCGGGAAACCCGTAAATAAGAAGTAAAAAAAAAAAAATCTAGCAGAATAATTTCTGTCAAAAACCTAAGAATCGGCCTTGTGTCAGTTCCTTGCCAACTCTAACAATTTGAAAAATATCATAGAAATTCATACAAAAGTATTTTTGAAACTCTTCAGTAATACGATCTATCCGTTCTGTAAAGGGGTCGTAAAATGCACCTTTTCGAAAAGAAAGTCCTATTTGTCACTTTGTGATGAAATGACAAACATATTTTCACCTTTGAAAATAATATCATACGTCGACAGCTATTCTTTATGAAGACTTAATGAACGATTGACTGTACAGTGTGACGTTTACAGGACGAGACTGTACATTGTGACGATTACATGATAAGCCTGTGCAGTTTAACGATTACAGGAGGGTCTGTATAGTATGACGATAACATGACTGGACTGTACATTATGACGATTACAGGAGGGGCTGTACAGTATGACGATTACAGGACGGTGTCTGTATATTGTGACTATTACAGGACCTGACTGTACATTTTGACGATTACAGGACGATACTGTACAGTGTGATGATTACAGGGCGGGACTGTACAGTGTGCCGATTACAGGAGGGGCTGTACAGTATGACGATTAAAGGACTGATTTGTACAGTAAGACGATTACAGGACGGGACTGTACATTGTGACTATTACAGGACAGGACTGTACATTGTGACTATTACAGGACGGGACTGTACATTGTGACTATTACAGGAGAGGACTGTACATTATGACGATAACATGAGGGGCTGTACATTGTGACGATTACAAGAAGGGATTGTACAGTGTAACGATAACAGGACGGGGCTGTACAGTGTGACAATAACATGACATGACTGTACATTGTTACTATTACAGGACGGGACTATACATCGGGACGATTACAGGACGGGACTGTACAGTTTGCCGATTACGGGACGGAACTGTACATTGTGACGATTACAAGACGAGACTGTAAATTGTGACTATTACAGGACGGGGCTGTACATTGTGACGATTACAGAATTGGAGTGTACAGTTTGAATTTGTTTAATGTTATTTTGTACTTTAGATTTGACCTAAACCACTGTTTAAACGATTTAACATTGGAACCGTATATCTAGCGAAGACTGATAGAATCTTTATAAAAGTTCTCTTGATATGTTATTGATTTTGACAGACAAACCTAACTACAGTCAATTCTGTACTGAAATGTGAATGCATTCCAACCATCGCGCCATTCATGAATCATAAGACCTTATTCAGTCAATCAATCAGCGGGGGGAAATATGTCGAAAGACATATTTATGACAGAGCTTTTCTTGGTTGTAAAGTACTCGCTTAGTAATAGACACGTTAGGTGAAAGATAAGTAATTCCAGTTGCCGTTCTAACTTTCCACTTCCACCGCGACATTTTGTAAACGGTTGAAGTGCGATGATATCTAAGACAAAGCGTTTGTGTACAAGTATACTGTAGTTACGTAAATTCAATAATAAAACACGCGCTTTATTAACCCTGCTAGTATGTAGTCACGTGTCTAAATCAAGGAGTGCAACTCTAAATAAAACTTATTTAATACGTTCACTACACTCATTAGTAGGCTAATGGTATGAACATGTACACCTAAAAGAAGCACGTACCGGTGAAATGTGAAGATCACATAAATCTAAACGAAAATGTATTACGCTCAGATATATTAGAAAAAAAATCAACTAGAAGCAGCCAGAATAGTTACGGGTTTGCCTTCATTCGCAAGTAGACAGTCTCTATATATGGAAACCGGTTAGGAGAAACTTGAGAATAGACGGAAGCAGACATTTTTTTCTATCTTTTTCTTTGTAACCGATTTGATGATTGCCGTGCTACATTGTTCATAAAGTTATCTAGATCTGGTAGTTTTGTCACATTGAATGGTTCTGATATACTTAGTCAGAAGGATAACGAAGCTATAAGATTGTTTGTACAAGAATATATAAAAAAAAAATACAAAACGTTTTGAATGATTAATATAATGTTGAAATTATATGATGAAATCGAGTTCCTATTAAGCATTTATTTATGAGAGAGAGGCCATTGTCTGGAGAAGTTTGATTTCATAAGCTAGATTTAGTGTTTATATTATATCTATACGTTTTACTAATCCCAACAATTTCGTATTTCGTCTGTTACTCTGATATACATATATAATACATCATTTAGCAATTATGCGATGTGTTTAATGTCAGCATATGTCTATGCCAATGTTTGTATTATTACGACATTACACTGCCAATGCTTGTATTATTATGACATTACTTTGCCAAATTATTAAAACTGTAATTGTATATCATGTATAAGTCACTGAAATGGGTACTGGTATGAAACATGTCTTTGATTGTTGCCTAGTAATATAAACTTATAAAAGTGTTCTATTGTTTAGGTAAATATACGATTAAATTACCTATCCCAAATCTCAAAATCTTGAGAATAACATTCAAAGGTATAAGGTCAGCTGATGTTCTGAATTTTTCTAATAAATGGTTTAAAATTTAAAATGATGTGTAATAGAACAATCTTATTGCTAAAAGTTTATTCTTTAAGTCACTTCTCCCACAGGAGTTTAGTTACAAATGTCTAATATACATAACGTTATCACTGAGAATCACTTAAGGACGAAAAAATCAATTCTACGACTTAATCTACCTTATTATACCAGTAAACTTCAATTAGCATTGAATTTTACAAAACACAATCTAAATCATAAATTCATGACCCAACTTAATGACGTACCAGCTCATATATTATTCTCATTGTCATGGTTGACCTGAAGCGGAAACGTATATACTACTTACGGCTTTATATGTCTCTGTCTGAAGACAGGTAATACAATATTCAATATTAATTCTGATAATTCATATATTTAACAACCGGATCACGCTTTACCTTTTAGATAAGAAGTTTCATAGGTTCTAAATTTTAGTAATCACAGGTTCGTTAGACGAGAGCACCTGTTTAGACTATACACAAA
>NW_018403786.1:1422074-1496710 GCF_002113885.1 Mizuhopecten yessoensis | reverse complement strand
ACCAGTTTTCGGGAACAAAGGCACAATCTTATTGAATTGTTATGTTCCTGAAAATTGGTTGTTGTCCCTGAAAATTGGTTGTTGTTCCTGAAAACTGGTCCATGTCCCGACAACTTGGATATGGTTTTTAAATTTAAATGGTGCTCCGCTAATTTGGAGAGTGTTTCCGTAATTTGGGCCATGCAAATATGATTTAGATTGTACATCATTAAGTTAGCCATGCATAGATTATTTAGCTGGTACGTCATTAAGTTGGGTCATGAATTTATGATTTAGATTGTATTTTGTAAAATTCAATGCTAATTGAAGTTTACTGGTATAACAAGGTAGATTAAGTCGTAGAATTGATTTTTTCGTCCTTAAGTGATTCTCAGTGTATGCCATACTGATATAGATCACAGCACACATAAACATACATGTGCTGTGATCTATATCAGTATAGCACATGTACATGTGTATTAGACATTTGTAATAAAACCCCGTGTTTCTACCGTGCTGTGTATGCCCTCGAAAGATCTCGATTTTGGTCGCTCGATAATGTTTTGATTTTTTTGTAGAATATATGTCTCTTATCACCTACGAAAACCTTTAGTTTCATTTTCATAATCTAGCTGTTTATATATTCTTTCATTAAAAAGTCTAAATCTAAATAACTATCACGAGACAAAATGTCAGTCATATTTGACAATGATGTAGCTGCTAGACATAGTTTGCGACATCATCACATGTATGCATTCATTTCTAAAGTTTTAGCCACGATGATTACTAGTAGAATGCCATCCCTGATGTGAGGTATGGAAAAGGTTATTCAAACCCAAGAGATCAAATATAGAGCAGGAGACCCGAGGCTTTGCCGAGGGTATTTTGCTCAATATTTTATCCCGAGATTTTGAATAACCTTATCCTTACCTCACATCAGGGATGGATTCTATTTCTTGCTTAATACCTAAAAACCGTTAAAACAGCTGCTCTTCTAATAAAGTTGTGATCTGTCCGCACTTTTCTTATTTGCATATGAAGCCCGGATGGCAGTTGTTAGTGACGTCAATGACCCTGACTGACCCCAAAACATCATAAAATGACGTCACGAACAATAGCGTGTCGACAAAAGGTCACTATAATTTCCCCGCTAGTCTGCGCGTGAAAGCGATCCAGACCCGTGGGTCGGATAGACTTTTCCAGTACAGCCGGAAATGCGGATATCTCGGTCTAGTATGCAAGAAACTGTGTTACTTGCGTGTCAATCGATACCGGAAAAGCGAGAGGTCACAGGCCGTCACGGTTCGGTGCACAAATAAAGGTGGACAGTACATACGCGAAATGAAAGAGGTGTTGCCAATCTAAGTCCGTGGTCTTATCTACCTTTTTCAAACCCGCAAACGGGCTTATGCGAGGGCAAGGGTTATCCTATATATTCTATATATTAATGATTTGGAAAATGAGTTGATCATGAAAACCACCGAATGTGTTGAATTAAGAGATATATCGCTGCTTTTGATTATGTATGCGGACGATACTGTCCTTTTTTCTGAGTCCATAGAAGGACTTCAGACTATGCTTGATACCTTGTATGACTATAGTACCACATGGAATATAAAGGTCAATGTGGCCAAAACGAAAATCGTATGTCTTTCGTAATGGCGGTAACCTTTCAAATAATAACAGATGGTATTACAATGGAAAAAACATTGAAATTGTTGAGTCCTTCAATTATCTGGGTGTTACATTGTTTTATGATGGAAAGTTTACCCAACCTCAGAATATTATTAGTCAGCAAGGTCGAAAATGTGTATACCGCATAATGAATATTTGTAATAACATTTTTTTTAACATTGAAACTAAATATACGTATTTGATATTTATGTTTCAAGTGTATTAAACTACGGCTGTGAAGTATGGGGATTCCATGCTGCCCCTGACGTAGAGAAAGTGCACATGGATTTTTGTAAGCGCTTACTTAATGTTAGAAGGTTTACTCCAAACAATATGTTGTACTCAGAACTTGGTAGATTACCACTTTGTATAATACGGAAAATGAGAATAATTAAGTATTGGTTGAAATTACTTGAAACCGATAACTGTATTTTAAAAGCCTTGTATAATGATATGTTGTCTGAAGTATACAAGGGCCAACTGACTTAGTAATGTGAAATCAATGTTAATGTCTCTAGGTTTTGGATATGTTTGGTATGATCAGAAAGTTGTATGTAAGAATCAACTTATATTGGACGTTAAACTACGTCTACGTGATGTTTTTATACAAAATATATAGATGTCTGCCCGAGGTTAATTGTCTTCAGTATTATCTTTGTAAATCTTTTCCTGAATCTTGTATTTTAACCATTGCGAAATTTAGATTATCTTCACACGACCTTCGTATAGAAAGGGGCAGATATGAGAGAATACCTCGTAATGAAAGACTTTGTTTAAAGTGTAATTTAGGCGATATAGGGGACGAATTGCATTTTATTCTTGTTTGTCCATTTTACAACGAAGTAAGAACACAATACATTGACAGATATTACAGAATTAGACCGTCTTTGTTTAAATTAATTAACTTACTTTCTGTTAGAAATAAGAGGAAATTGAATAATCTTTCCAAATTTTTAATTTCTGCTTCACAACTCAGATCAAATGAATAATTACATATATTGTCCATCCTCCATGATATGTCTGTATTGCTGTGTATCACTCACTCAATTTTATAAAATGTATTGTAATGTTTATGCTGATTAGCCGAAAGGCTAAAGGCCAATAAACTAAACTAAACTAAACACAATAACTTTAGGGATCTTAAATTAATAACGACAACCTCATTACAACAATCTGATGTTCATAGATATTTCAAAAAGAAAACAACATTAAACAAACTGAAACAAATTGTTAAGGCAAGAACGTACATCAAAAATATTATGGTATTGCAATTTATACCTCCCACCGGGTACCTCAGTGGTTTTTCCAGTTTAAGAGTTACTTCCGTGTTACCATTAACACGCAGTTGTTGCACCACAAGATGATGGACCGTTTGAACGGAGAGGAGGAGAAAAAGGAGACGGACAATCATGAGTACCGTACCCGGGACCGACTCGGGAGTGGTGCCACGGCCGATGTTTATAAGGGGACCAACAAGGTATCACGTTTTACAGGCCTTGGTAACCCTACGTTCGTTTTGATATTTTTTCTGGTGTCATCAATTTTGCGTTACATTTATTTTCATCAAAATACAATTTAAAAGTCATATAGCCAAATTATGTTGTTACACCAGTTTCAGTGATTAACTAGGACAAGAAATGTAAAACCAGTTCATCGTTTATGCCTTAATTATAATATGTGTATACAGTCAAGAGTTATAAATTCTGTCAAAAATTAATAAAAACAAGAATACAAAAACTTTGAAATTCTTAAAAATAGCAAAAAAACAGACTCCTGTGATACAGTGTATTACTATAACATACTTATAATATTTGTTTGAAAGGAAATGTAAATGAATAGTGTGAATTAAAATAACATAAAATGTTTCAGTATCTTCACTACATTAAGAATTAGATAACAATACCCAAATGTATAGTTATCTAATTCAGCATCACCTGAGTCTTTGTAATGGTAATAATTAATATTAAGTTGGCTCCAAGTACTTAATCTACATCCTGTTCAATAGCTCAAGTCATCTCAGGCTGTGCAGGGGTCGGAGACTAGGACTAATTATCTTTAAATATATATCCTATGGCACTTCCTATCATTCCTGTCTTCTTTCTTTTCTATCTCACCTCCTGCTTCAGGCGTTGTCTCCTTAGGGACCCGACCTCATATGACCCTGGCTGTTGTGTCTCCCTAGGCACCCGACCTCATATGACCCTGGCTGTTGCCAGGACGTTAAACCCCAAAACAAACAAACAAATCATATGGCACATTTACCCACAGAGGGGTCACAGAAGTATAACAGTTATCTTTAAATGAAATAAAGATATCACTAAGATTAATAGAATTGTCTTTAAATGAATTAAAGATGTCTTTACATAAAAGAAACATATCTTCTTACAGGTATCTTTGAGTCTGATTAAGTTGAAGATTAGGATTGTATGAGCTATCAAGATCTATTTTTTATAAGATATCTCCTTCATTAATAGCAATTTAAGGTATTAATTGTTCAGTTGTGATATTTCAGGGTTTAAGGGATATATAGACTACTAGATTTAAGGGATATATAGACTACTAAAGATATGTAGAATACTAGATTTAAGGGATATATAGACTACTAAATTAGTGTGAAATATCAATATATAAAACTACTAACTTAAACTCAAATACATGTATCTCTAGGTGATACTTTCGGGAGATACTTAAATTATTGGTATCTAATAAATACATGTATCATTTGTCAGGTAGTAGGATTAGGTGGTGCTCCTCTTTATTTCCTTTATAAATGATACAGGAAAGATTCTGTTTTCTATTGGTTTTTATTTGGTAAGATGTTTCAGGTCTAAGAATTTATATAAATGTTAATTACACTTGGAAGTATATGTTTTGTGGACATTTCAAAAGACATGTATTATAGTCACAACATCGGATGGGGCTGATTAAGTTATCATGAAATGATCTAAATAGTGATAAATATTAACATGTTTGAAATAACTATAATTTTATCTTTGTATTTCCCTACAGAACACAGGCGAAGTGGTAGCCCTCAAGATGATTAACATCAGTTATGATTCAAATATACAAAGGGAGATGGAGGCTCTGAAGAAACTTCAACACCCAAACATTGTCCGATTCTTCAACTGTGAAAAAGATGCAAGTTACCACACCCAGACAGTCCAGCTGTGATAGAGACACAAGTTATTTTTGACAGTGTGCCCATATATACTTTTCTAATTTTGGTTTCAAACAAAATTTCCTACAGTTGATTTTTTTTTTTTTGCATTTAAGATTTTCTTTTTTTACCAATACCAATCATAGGTATCTGCCTCGGAAAAAGGAAAATATCTGATACGATCATATAATTAGTATGTTATGTGTATAGTATGTCTCGTGTGTACAGTATATATGTATCATGTGTATAGTATGTCTATCCTGTTATCTTAGGCAGATACATATGTACCAATGAATTATTGTTGATTCTTTCAGGTTGCATACTGTCAAATTTTGACCCTAGAATTGAGCATTTTCAGCCAGTGAATTTGCTAAACTATTCCTATTTTCTAAGATATGATGATTGCATCTGAAAGAACAGCTCAAAAGATACCATTTAAAAGTGTTATTTTTTCCTTTGGTGTTCATACACGCATTATGTTTATGCTTTTCATTTTGAGCAAGCATAATCTCCCCCTTAAGAATAAAAAAAAGTTGGGATGTATGCTGGTTGACAATAGACAGCTAACAAAGACCATTGCTTCCTTTTTCATATGTTGGTTGTAAAAATTGGGGGGAAATTTCTCTTTTTCTAATGATACAATGGTTTAATTGAAAACCAAACTATATAAATCACATCATATATTTGTGTCTTCCCTTGATGTAGCTTTGTTGGAGTGATTAATAGATATGTCCCTAATCGTAGTGATTTATTCTGTGTGCTCCAGAGCTTGACGGGGAGGTTTGTGCTGGTCATGGAACTCTGTGAGAAAGGTAGTTTACAGGATCTCCTCGAGGAACCAGAAAATTACTCCGGTATGGATGAGGACGAGTTTCTCAGGTTCTTCGAGCATTTAGGTAAATGTTATTGACAGAGTGTTTATATTTTAGGGGGACAGGTAGTAAGCAGTTATTTAATCTAAACACTGGAGTTAACTTGAATTAAAAAAGTTCCCTATTCATTAAATTGTTATTTTGAGATGAAAATATGTTTGTATTTTAGTAAATGGTACAAAACATATGAGGAACCAAGGTTTTTCTCATCGAGACATCAAACCTCGGAATGTCCTTGTCTTTACGGACGAAGACGGCAGGTAGGTAACGATGCTGATACTTATTTTTTTAACACCACAGTTAGAGCTGGTGCTCTTTTGGTATTTAATGTTACTGAAGGAGCTTGATTTAACTCTATAAGGAGTATTTCTTGCAATAATTTAAAGAATGTTTTATTTTCACACACATCATAGCTGACCGTTAATTCAATACTTAAACTGAAATTTTTAGAGTATGTTATTTAAAAGCCGGAAAATAAACTGCCGGAAAATAAACTTTTTCTGTCCTAAAGTATGTAAGTCTGATCTAGAATAATGAAGGATATACTGATCTAAATGGTATTGATAGAGGATCCTCTTTGATTTTAATTTACTTGTTGCTAATTCCTAATTCTGATTGGAGGAATGACATTATGTGATGAGTCTGCAAATCTAGCAGTTACAGACCCGATCCTAAGAATAGAAAATTGGTACAGGTATTTACTAAAAAAATAGGTTTGGGTATTTCCAGTAACCAAATCTGTAAATATCCTACAGACCCCATTTTTAACTCACCTGGTCTGATTATCCATTGGGCCCAGGATGATGATATCTGGCCAGTAGCATGCTATGATGAAGGGCTACCAAGTTTGTTCAAGTGAATGACCTTGACTTAAATTCAAGGTCACATGGGTCAATATGAGTAGTCATAATACTGATATTTTGCCTGAAGCTTTAGTTTTAGATATTTTTTAAGGTTACAAGTGTTAGATTAATAACAGCTAAGCGATGCAGGCCCATTAGTACATTTATATTGTTCATATTATTCCAGTGTAGTAGGTGTAATTAATTTACATTCCTTTCCATCAGATTATGATACACTAACATTTACATGTACACAATAAGTGACGAATTCATCAACGATTTTTTTCATTCTGTTACACACGATTATCCTTTCTAAATGTCCGTTCTAATATTTTCCAGCAATGTGTACAAGCTGTCAGACTTCGGTACAGCTAAACCTCTGGGAGACGAAGACTTATTCATGTCCCTGGTCGGCACAGAAGAGTATTTGGTAGGTGTCAACAGGACCAAGGTGAGCTTATGCCATACCGTGGCGTCCGTCGTCCGTACGTCAACAATTTCATCAAACGACTTCTTCTTCTTAAACACTGATTAGAATTAAAACTAAATTTAAAGGGGGCTGAGGGGCGAGGCCAAAAAGGAAAAAAAATGGCTATATTGCTATAAACGACTTCTTCTGTAGAACTGTGTAATGGATATCAATCACATTTGGTAAGAAGCATTCATGGGAGGCACGGATCTAAAATTGTGCACATTGTTGAGCTGACCCCCAAGTGGGCTGAGGGGCGGGTCCATCAGGGTCAATTTTGCTATATTGCTTTATGCGACTTCTTATCTGGAACTAAGAGATTTGTATCAACCATATTTGACTGGATGCATCCCTAGGTAGTGGGGAATCAAAATTGTACAAATGGTGAGGCTGAACCCTATATTACTTTATGCGACTTCTTCTCCGGAACTAAGAGATTAATATCAACCATATTTGACTGGATGCATCCCTATGTAGTGGGGAATCAAAATTGTATATATGGTGGGGCTGACCCCCCAGAGGGCTGAGGGGTGGGGCCAAAAGGGGGCAATTTGGCTAAAATTCATATAAATGACTTCTTTTGTAGAACTTTGCACTGGATATCAATCATATTTGGTTGGAAGCATTCATGGGAGGCAGGGATTCAAATTGATCAAGTAGTGGGACTGACCCTTGGCTTAAGGGTGGGGCAAAACATAGTTTATTGCTTGGAAATGGTTGTGATCCCCACCCTATAACCATATATACAATTGCTGAGTATAAAGAGAAGAAGAATGCACGTATATGCTTCCAGGATTGCCCATCCTTGGAGACATAGTCCTTGGGTCATAAAGTTGAAACGGTTGAGATCCCCATCCCAAAACTGTATATCCAATTGCTGGGCATAAACACAAATACAGTCATGCTATTATAATTGACCACGGGGTCTGCCCCACCCTTACAGAGTTAACCCCTGGGTCATAACTTTGAAACAGTTGAGATCCCCACCCAAAAACTGTATATACAAATGCTGGGCATAAAGAGACGAATACAGTCAAGTTATTATAATTGATCATGGGGTCTGGCCACAACCATAGGGACCTAGTTTCTGAGTCACACCTTGAAAACAGTTGAGATCCCCACCCCAAAACCATACATAAAAAATACAGATAAGATACAAGGATTGGCCTTGGGGTCTGGCCCATTCCTTTGGATCTTATTTTGAGAATATTTTGACATGATTACTTTGATATCCCGGTGCATCATGGTTCCACTGTCTTTCAAGCAATATGTTGATATGTATTAGATAATAAAAAAAGTATTTATAATGCACTAGATGCTGCTGCTCTAGTTGTACTAGAATCAAGAGACGACACTAATAAACAGAATGATTCTATTCGCATACAGGTGAGTTAACTCCCTTTAGATTAAATACTCATTAAAAGAACTTTTTTGATGATTTTGTTATCCTTGCTTGTTTTTTTCCTGTGTAATATCTGGAACATCTTAATTGGGAATTCGTAAAAGTTTTACCTTTTACACAATTTCATTTTCCAACTATTAGAGTGAGGGAATCGGCTAAATTGATTGCATCGACAGTATTATCATTTTGCAGTATACTGCTGTATGAAAAATATACTGTAAACTGGGAATTTTTCACCGCAGTTTAACTTTTGTTTATTTCGCCCTCCCCAATGAGTGTGAATTTATCATGGTGGAGAATATTCAGTACGGCAACATATAATACACATTAATTACATGTGAAGGGCAAAATTTACACTGGGTGAATATGGATTTTATCGACAAAGGGTGAGTGAATATTTGACTGGGCGAAAGTTTCCCAGTAGACAGTATCTAATAGGTTTTTTTATTTTCGTTAATATGCAGTTATGTTTTCATCAGATTACAGTCACTTTTTCTCCAATGGATGACTTTTAATTGATCACAGCATCCTGCCATGTATAGGAAGGCGTTTATAGACAACAGTTACTGTCAGGTTTTTGACATATCGGCAGACATATGGAGCCTCGGGGTGACTTTATATCACGCTGCCACAGGACAAACACCATTCAATGCATACGGTGGTCGCTCTGACAAGGCCAAAACGTGAGTGGGCACATTCCTCTGATTGGTTTACTTAGGAAGTTAGCAACAGATATTATCAGTTATAGAATTATTAGAGCAGAAAATACCTGTTTGTAAATAGTGACTCCTTCTAGTGTACAGTAAGCTACTGTCTATAATGGTAGATTTTACTGACCGTTCACAAATTTCTATTATTAGTTATACAGGTTTTTCTGTAGAACTTTTATTGAATAGGATTTGTACAGGTTACATTGGTTCATATTACAAAAACTTTGTAGAAAATTGTCATAAATCCCTTTCTAAGACAAAAATACAAAAATACTATTTCTAGTTTAGGCAAAAATAGTGATCTAGGAAAAATGCAAATAAAATTAAAAAAAAAAAAAAAAAAAAAAAAGTCATGGTTTCAACTTTAAGGGGGCATATACGTATGTATAAAATTGCGTTTACCAATGTATGAAATCAAACCAAATGCTGAGTACACATTTTATTTTAAGACAGCATGTTTTAGAGGGACAAAAAGACTTGCATACAGTGTAATATACCACCAAACAGACCTCATACTAGGATGTGTGAACAACGATACACATACTGTTGTTTCCTGTATTTCAGCTCTTACTATACTAATTAAGTCCCATGTGTTGATGTTATTGTAATAACGAATATACTGTCCAAATATTAGCCAATGAAAATCATTAGATTATCTATGTCAGTATAACACACACTGGTATCACTATATATCTGATTAAATGTTTCTACTCTCAGGAATAAATTTCTATTTCTACACATTTCTACACACAGGTATCGAAAGGGCCTTTATAGGCCTTTTAAAACTTTTGCCCCATCCCATTACAGTTTATGGTAATAAAATATGTTCATACTACAACACACAGGTATATTACTTCTTTACTGAACATGTTAACGAGTTTATGCAAACAGGTATCATTATATATATGTCTGAGTACCTAAACTAATCAGTCACACTGCGAAGGAAAACAGGTATGAATACCTTTTAAGTCTCATCACCTGAAGGAAAGAGGACGAAGAAATAATTAATACTGAATTGATCAATCAACTTCAATTCTGGACTTCTTTTTAATTATCAGTTCAAGGTAATGATATAGAGTACCAGATACAACATTGCACTGCATGCTGATGTTCGAGGTAATAGTTCATTTACGTTACAACACCTGGGCTCCAGGTGAAAATTTCACTTAAGACTTACTTAGATAAGTGTAAGTGTGATATTTACCTTGGGCAAAGGATAATGTTACGAAAGCATTTACTGTAGCACATGTACATAAGCATGCAGCTAAACAAACTTAATAAAAATTAAAAACAATATTTTAATGAAAAATATTTCAAGCTGGAAAAACACCTTGAAATATACAATGTCAGTGTTCTTCTCTTACTGGGTATTTTTAATGTGAGGCAGTCGTTATGCTGATTTGTTTTAGGTATGAGATTTACTCGAACAAAGCACAAGGTGTGATATCAGGCCAGCAGGAGGTCAGTGAGGGCCCGATAGTGTGGAGCAGGGATCTTCCAAACACTTGCAAGCTCTCCAGGTATGTATCCGTAGATCTAGAGTACAGTAAGGCTTCAAAATACCAGCAAGCTTTCAAGGTATTCACCCATAGAGTGAAGTAGAGAGCTTCAAAACACATGCAAGCTCTCCAGATATGTATCTGTATTCATAAATAGAGCAGGACGCTTCCAAAAGCCTGCAAGCTATCCAGGTATATACCTAAAGAGTAGAGCAGGAAGTTTCATAACACTTGCAAGCTCTCTAGGTATGTATCTAAATAATAGAGCAGGGAGCTTGCAAACACCTGTAATCTCTCCATGTATACACTCATAGGTCACCCAGTGTATGTATGTAGACAGTCTCAGTTATCTGCCTGTCATACATCAATACCTTCTTCTGAGAAAACTGCTACCGTATATTATTACTCAATGGATTATATGGGTTTATTCCTTTATGCCCACAAACTGTTTTGTTTATTTTTAAATGTGACATTTCAGGGATGAAGCCGAACGGACATGTAAGTGTTAGTGCAAACCATGAAAGGACCACAATGGACTTATCCAGATAAATGTATGGTAGAGTCTACTAAAGTTACCTAGGGGTGAAAGGGTTAACAAGATAGAGGTCCTTACTCCTATGAACAATACTATACAAGCACTGTTGCCAAAGAAAAGAATACATTGTTATGGTAAAAAAGAACACAACTATTCAAACCAATTTTGAACTAGAATTTATTTAATTATTGTTTGGCGTGAGTGGTCACGGCTTCATGATTAAGTTTGGTTACAAACCGTATGAGCCAGTTGCTCTGACTAGTTTTGGGCTACCGCAAATCCACATCATACATGGAGCCAATTTCTCCATATATATTCAATATACAATGTTCATTTAAACCAATAAACTCAAATTAATAATTGACTTTTTATATTCCTTTTGGTTACTGTAAAGTCAATTGTCAATACAACTTAACTGAAATGACGTTTTACACCTGACCCCGAAAACGAAGGTCGAGTGCATATTAATTACCTAAATTATCACTCCCAAATTTTTTTGCCGCGCAACTCCAAAATGGCCACAGAGAGCTTATTACAAATTTGCAACCGACGGCCATCCGCCACAAAGTGGGGGAAGCGGGGAATACAACTTTTCAACAATTCGAGCCAATTGCTCTCAACATAACATTTAGGGCTACCACAAAGGGTTTCCCACAAATTCAGCATTATACATGAATCCAATTTTATTTAACTGTCGTGACCACATTTTGCATACGCCGAGGGGAAAAACTGCCCCCCTACCCATTGAAAGAGTAAATTGAATTCCGCCCTGTAACCCATTAAAGAAAATATTCTGGCCTATCTCTGATAAATGTACTTCATCATCAGCAAACAAGTCACCAATATGTCTGGATATGTCAGGATGTAAAATGTAAGAGCCCCCCAGCTCCAATACTTTTTTACACATGCACTATTCAGCCTACGCCTACACTTATCCATGACCTCATTGTCATTACAATTCCTCCATTTTCTCCGTGGTAGTATTTGCGACCACACCAAATGCACGTGGGGATTTTTTGTGTGGATATTCCCAATTATTACTCTAGCCTGATGATACAAGTCACCGATGGGGAATAGACCCATGTCATTCCCCCCCCCCTTCCCCGCAATGTAAAACAACCATATTTTTTGATGTAGCTCCTATACCTTCAAGCCACCATACCCCATACCAAATGTGGATGCCAATTCGCTTCAGTCCTAAATTGATTCCTCCTGGCCTTTCCATTGAATCCATGAATGCTCGTTTTACAATGGATGATCCCATAATCCAAACCACTGTTCCTGAAATATTACATCTAGAACCTACTGCAGATACATATGAACGACATGTGGCTGGGGATTTACCTTCTAAAGATAAATATGCTATAAAATGAACCACATGTACTAAATCTGGTGGCCATAACTCAGGAAATCCTCTTTTTGCCCTAAAAGACTCAAAAGCGCCCAACCCTGTACTATATGCTGCACGGGAATTATAAGCCAACGCACATTTAACAATCGATCAGCCTCGGGTTGGAGATCAGTTGTAGAAATGGATTTGGAAGTCTCTCCGGCTCTGCCTGTGACTGTGGCGCCAACTGCCGGAATCTGTGCCACTGTTTTCGAGAAATCGAATCGGCAATTTCATTAATAATACCAGCTACGTGCTGTGCCCGAAACTAAATGTTATACTTCATTACCAGTAAAACAAATTCCCGAACCAACATCATAATACGCTTGGACTTTGATGTTTGGTTGTTAAGAATGGCCACTAAAGCAATGTTGTCTATGTTAAACTTGATCTTTTTGTTTGCCAATAGGGGCCCTCACAGGGACAAGGTCATGATAACTGGCACCAATTCAAGAAACGTAATGTCTCTAATAACACTATTGCCACCCCATTCTCTTGGCCAACCTAAATATGTCCATCTCCCATACAAATAAGCTCCCCAACCCAACTCTGGAGACCCAGCGCTATCTGTGAATAACTGTAGCACACTACTATCAGACCATGATGCTAGGGGAAAATATATTTGCCCTGAAAAACTGACTAAAAACTGTCTCCACATTGCCATATCTTCCAACAATTCCCTGGATAGGGAAATGAAGTAATGAGGCTGCTTGACTTTTGCCAGGGCATCGTAGAACCTACGCAGAGATGCTCTACCTGGCCGAACAGCTTTGCAGAAAAAAATCAACTTCCCTACCAAGGATTCAAGGTCTTTTTGAGTGATTTTACGTCGCATAGAATAGTCTGACAGAAGGCCGTAAAGTTCCTGAATTTGTGGATGCGGTATACGGACAACCGTTTTAATAGTGTCAATTTCTAATCCTAAAAACACCAAGTTTGTAACTGGTCCGACTGTTTTGTCATTAGCCAAAGGTATACCTAGTTCTTTTGAAATATCATTAAAACAAAGCATGAGTTTTTTACAGTCATCTTGATCCTTACCCCCAAATAATGAGACAATGATTGGAGTCCTGATTTTTTCTCTATCAACCACTGCAAAAAAGTTGCAAATTTTTCGAATAAGTTACATGAAGCATAGCACCCCATTGGAAGACATTTGTCAACATAGAGTTTTCCCTCAATCTGAAACCCAAGCAAATCAAAATCTCCAGGATGAATTGGTAGCAGTCTAAAGGCACTTGTCACGTCAACTTTGCCTAACAATGCGGACCCACCCAAATTGCTTATCATTTCCAAAACATGATCAAAAGAATTATATTGTACTGAACAATAATCTTCCTCAATGAAATCATTCACACTCCTTTTCTTTGGGTAAGACAGAGGAGTTATTAGTCTCCATGCCCAATTAGGCTTAGGGACAATGCCGACCGGTGAGAGCCTTAACTTTGACATTGGTCTTTGATCTAAAGGGCCAATAATTCTACCTAATTCAATTTCCTTCTTAATCTTATCCAAAATTTCTTTCGGATGATCATATAATAATAATAATAATAATAATAATAATAATATACAACATTTGATATAGCGCCCTATTTAGCTAATATAAGCCACTCTAAAGCGCTTTACAGTACATAGATATACAATTTTATACAGTCGATACAATTAGCATATATATTAATCAATACAATATTGAATACATATGTTGAAAGTAGGTTCCTACAATTCGTAGGGATTCGGAGGCCTGTGTAATGTAAACTAAAACCTTTATTAAATCCTTCTACCAAAACATGTGCTGCCTTTTCATTTGGATAACTGGCCAAGTATTTGAGTAGAGCTGGGATATTAACTGGTATTTTACCTAGGGCCCATTACTCGTCCCCCTGAGAACCCCTTAACCCTTGGAAATGGAGGTCTGGTCTGAAACTGATATGAAGTTTGGTTGAACATACGTTGCTGGCTCTGGATAGGAAAGCGTGGAGCTAAATTTTGACCCCCCAGCTTCTTCTGCATGGGACAAGTGGATAGAGCATGATCCCCAGCACACCTCATGCAAACATGGAGAGGTATGAGCATGGATGTCGAAAACATGAACCCTTGTAATTGAAATCATAACAGTTTCCTCCCTTTGCACTAACCATGCCTGGTCGAGATACAGATGCTGCAGATGTATTGCTGTGACCGGTCATGTATATAGGCCACAACTCGCTATCAATCTCCGCCCAGGAGCTCTCGGGTTGCACCCCCTTTTTTAGCCTATATAGCTCATTATAGAGCATCCGTTCCCCCGACCTTGCCGCTCCTAAACGAATGGTGTGCATGTACTTTACAAGATCCAATATTTTTGATGGATGAGCAGAACCGTAAATCGATATAAAAACCAAAAAGGCATCAGACCATCTCTCAGTGGTATGGATCTTTTCCTGTAATTTAGGTTTCATGCACAGCTCTCAATGAGTATCTTCTGTTCTTTAATGTAACATTATTCTGTAGTAAGGAAGGCAGGTCGACGAACTGATCAGAAATGATTTTTTGCTTAAGTGTGTCAGGAATGTTACCCCCCAAAAGGGCATGGACACTTTGTATGGGCCTAACATCTGGCTCAATACCCGATTCTTCAAACAATTCCTCCATATCATTTGCCTCTAACTGATTCACCATCTGTGTAGTGTCCGGCTCGGGTCTCCTCCTTTTCCTGGTATTGTGTACATGTGCAGGTGCCTCCTCTACCACTGCCACTGGAGCCTCACTCTGGTCAGGGACATTCTTCCTCTTCTGCTTAGACTTTGGCATCTCGAAAACACTCAGAAATTGAAAAGTAAACTAGATTAGTTTCCCATTTTGGTGTGCGATACTTTTTATAAGTAACAAACTATGTAACAGGAGAAATAATAACACCACAGTCCCCTGTGATAGCAATGTAACACAAGAGAAAAATATTTACGCTACAGTCCCCTGTGATACTATGTAACAGAGAAGAAATATTAACTCAACAGTCCCCTGTGCTAGCTATGTAACCCAGGAGAGAGAAATATAAACTATACAGTCCCCTGTGATAGCTATGTAATATATGGATACATGTTACATGCTACAGTCCCCTGTGCCATATGGGTGGAACGATCATACCACAGCCAGTGTGATAATGAAATACATGCTTTCCATGTCAAACTGTTAAGTAATTAATTTCTGCATAAGTTTATTTTCAAATAACATCTTAACGGTTGAAGAAACCTAATTAAGGCTTAGCATGTTGTAACATTGACATTGACAACTCGGTCACGGTGGGAAGATCAAATTAAAAAATATATATCATCCTTCAGCTGTATACAATCAATAGCAATCGTTAGATACAATAGATTAAGGATTGGGTAACCACCCGTCTTGAACATAACGTCCAGTCATCATATATATTCCAAACCTAAAACGTAAGCAAGACAAGTCGACCACCACGTGGCCCGGACAGGGTCTATCGAATGATTGGCAAACATAATTATCTCTAGACATCGTTGTCATACATGCAAACCCTGACTAATATTCATTTATGCAACCAACAAGCTATAAAATTGTGTTGCAATCGATTCCTACCATGAATTTATAACAAATTATCGGAGCAAACTCACCACTCAACCTTCTTCTTCCCTTGAGAGTTTGAAAATGAGGTTAAACAGGGGACAGCACTCTAATTTCAAATTTTATATCGATTTGTCACGTACACCAAAAGTAATCGACTACATGCAAGGTGAGACAACCCCTATATTGACATTGAGGTAAACCCAGGACCTTCAGGGCCATCGTCGTCCACACAATTCCCATGCGGGACATGTAGTGATCCTGTCACATATTACCAAGAAGGTGTTCTATGTGATGAATGTGAAACTTGGTATTACACAAACTGTCAAAATATGGATTCAGATACGTACAATATCTTATCAAATCATAATAGTATCTCGTGGGTCTGCTTGTATTGTGGTTACCCAAATTATTCAAACGTGTTATTCGAAACACCCCTGTCATCCCTGTCCTCCTCTAACTTGTTTAACTAACTGGAAGAGAGTAACGATAATCTCGAGCCAGAAATAACATAAAAAAAACCCACAGAGACC
Source organism: Mizuhopecten yessoensis (assembly GCF_002113885.1). NCBI lineage: Eukaryota > Metazoa > Mollusca > Bivalvia > Pectinida > Pectinidae > Mizuhopecten > Mizuhopecten yessoensis. Next base: position 1,480,081 of record NW_018403786.1, on the reverse strand, counting down.
TGGCTAACAGATAATATTCATGATGGTGAGTTATTCCCTCAGTCAATCGGTTATACTCCATTCCGGAATGATAGGAAATCAGGTTGCAGAGGGGGGGGGGGAGGGGGTGCTCCTCCTAGTAAGAAATGATCTTATATGCAGTGAACAACAGCAACTAACAACCAACTGTGAGGTCATATGGATCAAACTGGAAATAAGTGGCCACAAACCACTATGCATTGCATCTTGTTACAAACCAAATGAGCATGACAAGGTGAGTGCTGAAGAACTAGCAAAAACAATTGCCTTGATAAAGAAGAACTCAAATATATGGGTTACAGGTGATTTCAACTACCCTAAAGTTACTTGGGAAAACTCGTTTCCCACTCTAAAGGATGACCAACTAGCCCAACCCATATACCAAGACTTCATAAACATGCTAAATGACAACAACTTAGTCCAAATGGTGAGTAAACCCACAAGGGAAGAAAACATTCTGGATTTATTCCTTACAAACAACCCGACACTTGTTAGTCGAGTTACCAATATGCCAGGTCTATCAGACCATGATGCAGTGTATATAGAAGCGAGTCTCTATTCTAAATCCCCAAAACAAAAACCAAGACAGGTTGATATGTACAAAAAAAAGCAGACTGGAAGAAACTCAAGGATAGGATGTGCACATTCGGAAAAACTTTCACCGAAAATCACCACGGTAAGTCCACTGAAACAAGGCAAGAATTTATTTCGGAACTAAATAAAGCCATTTCAGAATCCATTCCAACAAAAACAATTGGTACGAAGCAATCCATTCTCTGGATGACTCAAAACATTAGACGTCACATCAGGACAAGAGACAGCCTGTATTATAAACACAAAAAGTCAAAAAAAGGTAAGAGACAGGGAACACTTCCTGCACTACAAACACCTGGCACAAAAGATGATTAAAGAATCCCATAACAGGTAATTAGAAGAACTCCTGGGAATCATAACACTAAACGAACAAGCACCAGGTGAGCAAAAATCTTATTCATCAAAGAAATTGTTCAGCTTTTTGAAAAACAGTCGACAAGACCCCTAAGGTATAGGACCCCTTAAACGAGATGGCCTACTGTATACTGACAATATAGATAAAGCAAATATCCGAAATGAACAATTTCAGTCGGTCTTTACACCCAAATCGCCTCTCAGCCTTAAACAACTCTGTCAACAACAAACCATTGACCAAGGAATTCCCACCCAAGACCAAAAAAGTAAGTACCTACCAATGTCAAACATTACTTTCAATGTCTGCCAATATCTGTGTGATTTGATAGCTATATAGCTTATATACAATTGTAAAATGTTATAAAAATAAATAATACTTGTGGAAGTGTTTTGTGTGTGATGTGAGAAGTGTGAATGTATTTGTATTTCAGTTATGTTAATTAAGAAGGAGTTACATCCCTTTAATAATTTTTTTTATAATTTTCATTTCAAAATTGATGTATTAACTTAATCAAATAAAAATAATAGAATCCGTTAATTTAGCCACCGCTGGAGAGAATTTATATAGGCTTTGCCTGTTATTCCATCCAATTGACTTGTATCATCTTTGTCAATAAAATTTGTTGAAATGAAATGAAACATTACTTTCTCAGTTCCAGGTATTGACAAACTTCTTTATAAACTTAATACCAATAAAGCGGTCGGTCCTGACGCCATCAAACCAATAGTTCTTAAAGAACTCCAAAGTGAACTGGCACCCATTTTACAGGTATTATTTCGATCATCATACCAAACCGGTGAGCTCCAATCCCATTGGACCTCGGCATACGTCGCTCCATTATTCAAGAAAGGTGAGACAAATAGAGCTTCGAACTATCGCCCCATTTCCCTTACCTGTTTTTTTGTGCAAGGTCATGGAGCATATTGTAACATCAAATCTGGTAAGACATCTTGACACCAATACTATTATGTTTGAACTCCAGCACGGTTTAAGAGAACAAGAGGCCTAGAGGGCCTGTATCGCTCACCTGCATATGTTTAAAATAATAGGTATGAAGTAAAGGTATAGCACTCCATGGTAGGTGCTGTAAGTACAAATAAAATTTCAGAAAGAACCATCCAGTACTTGAGATATAGCGAGAACAAACTTCAAACAGAGCCGCACCCCTATGCCCCTAGGGGAGTCATACCCACCAATTATAAAAAAAATTGAGACCCCTTGGCCTAAGGATGCTCCAGACCAAATTAGGATAAAATCCCTTAATTTCTATGGTAGAAGAAGGATTTTAAAGGTTTAACCTCTATTTCCCATATTGGGCCCCACCTCTCTGCCTCCAGAGGGGTTAGACAGACCATTTATACAAAATTGGTTCCCCTTCACCCAAGGATGCTTCATACCAAATTTGGACAAAATCCTGTCATTCGTACAGAAGAAGGTATCTGAAGAATTTACTATGTTTCCCCTATTGGGCCCCTCCCTTCTGCCCCCAGGAGGGCCACACTAGCTGTTTATACGAAATTGAGTTCCTTTTGCCAAAGGATGCTCAAGACTAAATTACGATAAAATCCCTTAATCCCTATGGTAGAAGGATTATAAAGGTTTTACTTCTATTTCCCCTATTGGGCCCCGCACCTCAGGCCCCTGGGAGGCCAGACCCATGGTTTATACAAAATTGGTTCCCCTTAACCCAAGGATGCTCCACACCAAATATGGAACAAATCCTTTCATTCCTACAGAAGAAGGATTTTAAAGAATAATTTGCTATGTTTCTCCTATTGGGCCCCGCCATCAAGGCCCCTAGCGGGCCACACCCACGGTTTATACAAAATTGGTTCCCCTTAACCCAAGGATGCTCCACACCAAATATGGAACAAATCCTTTCATTCCTACAGAAGACGAAAGATTTTAAAGAATAATTTGCTATGTTTCCCCTATTGGGCCCCGCCCCTCAGGCCCCTAGCGGGCCACACCCACAGTTTATACAAAATTGGTTCCCCTTTCCCCAAGGATGGTTCTGACCAAATATGGAACAAATCCTTTCATTCCTACAGAAGAAGAAGGATTTTAAATGTTTTACATCTATTTCCCCTATTGGGCCCCGCCCCTCAGCCCCCTGGGGGACCAGACCCACCATTTATACAAAATTGAGTCCCCTTGGCCAAAGGATGCCACAGACTATTTAGGATAAATCCCTTAATCCCTACGGTAGAAGCAGGATTTAAAGGTTTTACATCTATTTCCCCTATTGGGCCCCACTCCTCTACCCCGAGGGGGGCCACGCCCACCATTTATACAAAATTGAGTCCCCTTGGCCGAAGGATTCTCTAGACCAAATTTGGTCAAAATCTGCTTTGCCGTTCAGGACAAGAAGCGTTTTAAACCCAACTAGTCATGCTTATGGAGGATCTTTTCAAAAACCTACAAACAGGTAAGCAAACAGATTTAATTTTTTACTCGATTTTAGTAAAGCTTTTGATAAGGTAAACCACGATAAACATTTTATTCAAACTTCATCAATACGGAATACAGCACCTAACTCTCAAATGGATCAGAGGCTTTCTTACAGCAAGTTGTCGTGGAGGGAGCTACTTCATCAAAAGTCCCGGTAACATCAGGTGTACCCCAGGGCTCGGTCCTCGGCCCAATTTTATTTTTAATTGATATCAATGACTTGCCACTAAACATAACATCAACAGTGCGTCTCTTCACAGACGACACTGCCATCTACTTAGCGGTAAGTAATCAACAAGATGCATACAGACTCCAAAAAGACCTTGACAGACTACAGTTATGGGAGAAACAGTGGAATATGGAATTTAACCCGAGCAAGTGCCAGGTAATACACTTATCCAGGTCAGACGCAAATCCCCACAGAGTATATGCTACACGGACAAGTACTTGAAACTATTCCACATGCAAAATGCCTTGGTGTCACCATAGCATCAAACCTGACCTGGAATAAACACATCCAAAATGTAAGTAGCCAAGCCAACAGAACTTTAGGATATATAAAAAGAAACATCAAGGTGAAAGACAAAAAGGTAAAGGCTGCAGCGTACACGGAACTGGTTCGCCCTAAATTAGAATATTCTGCCTGTGTCTGGGACCCATACACCCCAGAATAAAGTAAACAACTAGAAATGGTCCAGCGCAGAGCTGCTAGGTGGGTGTCTGGCAAATATTCCTCTCTGGTCTTGTTAGGGAGTCTGGGTTGGCAAACATTAGCACACAGAAGATCCAAAAGCAGACTGTGTTTATTTTACAAAATAGAAGCAATCCAAATGCAACCATATGTAGTCCACCCAACGAGACTAAATGCCCACCCACTATCTTTTCGGCAAATCCCTACCAATAAGGACTTTTACAAATACTCGTACTTCCCCGTAACCATAGTCCAATGGAACGCCCTTCCGTTAGGAGCTTGCAGCAGTCCATCACTTGACACCTTCAAGAAGGCAATCAGTGATACGCCCTTCCGTTAGGAGCTTGCAGCAGTCCATCACTTGACACCTTCAAGAAGGCAATCAGTGATACTCCCTTTGTTAGGCCATAGACTATATCAGCTTGTTTTTAACTTCACCCTCCCCCGTCCCCTTCACCCCTTTCCCCTGTCATCATAGTTCACTTACCCGAATACACTATTTCTGGCTCTGTATGGGAAAGAGTTCCTAAAGGTGGCCAGAGTTGATGTGACCAACACCGAATCAGAACTCTTTCCAAATACAGCTCAGTTTGAGTGTATGTTACTACATATAAGGTAAACAATCTTCAAACTATTATTATCACCCCCCCCTCCCTCACACCCTGACTCAAAGTCCATAATAGATCCGCTATTTTGTACAACAGGAGCTATCAACATCCGTAGAGGTTCCATAAAATATTCCCTTGTATGGGCAGTAGCTATAGCAGGTCTAAACTTATAGACATTTCTTAGCACCAAATACTCTCTCATCACATTTTTCTTTCTTTCCTCTCCCTCTGCCTTATGCATGCACCAGTCTGCAATTTATCATTTCTATCTCTGTCACCACACAATACCTTTCAACATGCACAGACGCGCACGCTGGACATAATACTCGAAAGAGGGTGATGCAGAATATATAGATAGATAGATAGCNTATTTCTCAAGAAGTACCAAAGGGATCTTTCTCAAAATCTTGGTCCTAAGCTGTGCATGGAAACTTTTGAGGCTGATCAGATAAACATGGCCGACAGGCAGCCATCTTTGATTTTGATAGTGAAATTGATTGATTGATTGATTGATTGCTAGGTTTTACGTCCGCTTCACTACCGCGTGTTTCGGTTATCCAGCAGACGAAGAACAGAAAGGAAAATGAGTAGAAGGGATAAAGTATGGAGTAAAAGAGTAGAGGAGGGGGATAGGTTAGAGAAGGGGCCGTCTATCCTAAATATATAAACTGTATAAGTCTAGTTTTTGTAAGACGGCACCTATGCCTAATAATGCCTTAACCTAACATTCATCGTACAGCATCACCAAGTCAGGACCGGAAGTGAGGTACTGTGCCGCCTCCAGCCACACCAGCCCCTTCCTATAGTATGAATTTGGCTTGTATATAAAATTTGGAAGTCCATCTAATGTCTTAATAAAGAGACCCTAGTTCGAACGGCCTAAAATTTTGGATAAAATTTTCACTATCCTCTGTGTCGGCGTTTACGCGCCTACTCTTTTTCGAAAAACCCAGAGGGATTTTTTCATTGCGAGAATGGACAGTTCTCACACGGGTCACCATTTATAGCACCATCCGACGGACTGTATATAAGTGGTTAGTGTCCTGCATGTGCTGTTTTTTTGTTGTCCGTTCCATGTACTCCTCTCCTCATCATTTGTCACTGAGAAACCTGACTATACTTGTACCAATGTCATCTTTCTTATAAACTTCGACTTGTCTTTCACTTATTTCTGCTCATCGTTCCGACATTTATGATTTTTAGTAAATAGTGTAATTATTAGTATGGGTAAAAGGGGGAGAAGGGGGAGGGTGTGTGGAGGGGGGGGGGGGGGGGGTAGTGTTATAGTTGGGTTATAACCTGGAGGGGGGCTGGAGGGGATGGAGGGTGAAAGATGTGCTGGGTGTGATGAAATGTGCAGAAGGATTTATGGGTTTTATTAATTGCTGGTAGTCTGGACCGGAGTGGTGTTGGGGATGGTTTGTGGGATGAGGGATGGGTTGGTTTGTTGGTTGTGTGAGGATATTTTAGTGGTTGTTGTGTTTACTTTTACATGTATTTAATCATGTATACACTTAAATATAGTGTTTTACTCTATTCTCTATTAGACATAATGTTGCTGTGGGGTGGCAGACTCGTCCTTTTTATAAACGGAACTACCCGCACGTGGTCAGAACACATACGTTGCAGCTTTCTTACATCAACCGGAAGTAAAATGTTTTAGGTGTTTTTGAATTTAATAAATGTTTATTAGTTTTTGTAAGATTAACTTAATTTGTTTATTATTTTGAGTGATTGGATATTGTTGTTATTACACTATTCGCTGTGTTAGATAAACAGATATTGATTATTAGTTCATTATTCGTTTATCCCGTTATTCCTACCTAATTAGTAGGTCCATATAGCACCATTGGCCTCCCTCATTTACCCGCGCTAACCTTGTAGGGTTTGACGCCGAATGAGCGAGAGGACCTATTTTACGGGTCGTATTATACAGTTTATAATGGTAATACAGTTCCATCCTATTTCATATCCACCGAAGTCTAAAAACGGCGTACCGCTTCAGATTGTACATCGCCCACGGTGTACATATATATGTATCCATTTGTAGGTCCTCATGTATACATATATATGAGCGGCTAGACATAAGATTGATGTGGGGTGTCAGACCCGTCCTTAAACGAATCTACCCGCACGTGGTCAGAACACATACGTTGCAGCTTTCCTATATCAGTCGGGGATTGGTTTGTTATGTGGTTATTTTTCTATTATGTATCCTTTATTTCAACTTAACTTTTTACCCTGCTTCCATCCCTTGTTTTATTAAAAGTGACTTTCCCACCTGCAGGATGTATGAGATATATATTGCTATAAACGATTTTCGCTAGGTCACTTTAGAGTTATTTCCCTTATTTCTTGGGCGTCAGGGGAGTATTATATTGTTTGTAGGTTTATTGAATACGTGATTTGGTATTTTTATGTTATGAGAATCTGGTACCTTAAGTTCTTAATGGATATAGCATATTAAAGGATTTTTTTCATTCTTGGATTTTCATGAAAGAACTACTAAGGACTGATAAAAATATATTTTGAGATATATTTCATGTATATATAAAAAAAAATGGACATCTTTACAGGAGTACTTTCCCCTTGACCAATTTGTCGTGAATTGATCTTATTTTCGTTTCTTCTTTTTGTTTGTTACAGTGCCAAAAAAACATGATCTATTGTTTCATTATCTATGGTGGCATATTTCTGCCATCCACTTGCGACTTACGAGTTACGTATGTCGACATAATTATTGAAAGATGTCGACATAATCTGAGAATATGTCGACATAACTTTTAAATTATGTCGACATATTATCACATTTGCCGAGATAATTTTGCCGAGATAATTATCTCGTAAGTGGGTAACTCGGCTTTTTATCGTGTTAATGCTCGGGTGTGACATCGACTTACGACTTGCCACTTACGACTTATTTATGTAAAATCCCTCTTTGATTGATAAACTCTGTACATCATAGTAACCTACTGTAATATCCATATCTTTGATTTCCCATATTTACATTGATTTTACCAAGTTACTCACCAGTATAGTCACCACTGTTCAGTCACCATCAGCCCACCTTCGCGGTCCTCGTGCACAAGCCTCGTTTTGGTAAGTCGGCAATAATCTACTAGGATGTCGACATAAATAAGTCGTAAGTGGCAAGTCGTAAGTGGCAAGTCGATGTCACACCCGAGCATTAACACGATAAAAAGCCGAGTTACCCACTTACGAGATAATTATCTCGGCAAAATTATCTCGGCAAATGTGATAATATGTCGACATAATTTAACAGTTATGTCGACATCTTCTCAGATTATGTCGACATATTCTCAGATTATGTCGACATCTTTCAATAATTATGTCGACATACGTAACTCGTAAGTCGCAAGTGGATGGCAGAAATATGCCACCATAATTATCTTTACAATTGGGACAGTTTGGAGATATATCTTTTATTCTTTTAACAAGGGTTGAAGAATTAAAAATATAATCTTTTATTCTGTTTTACATATTACAAATATTGTCATGTCATATGTAATTTAAATGTGCTGAAGCATTGTATTAAATGCTGTGGAAATATTTTTCCCAAAATTATTTTGGCCACCACTATGTCATTTGGGCCAGTGCTATACATTTTTTACTCGCCCCAAAAAATAACATTTTGGGCCAGCCAATGCAGGTTCCCCACTATCCTTTATTGTTCATGTTTACTTTTGAAACTGATCAGCTAAACAAAATGGCCTACCGACAGCCATCTTCGATTATTTACATTGAAGGTTTGTTAGTACTATTTCTCAGGAATAATTTGAGGGATCTTTCTCAAATTTGATTTATAGGTTCCCCTTGATCCTTCGTTGTGCGTGTTATATTTTGAGACTGATCATATAAACAAAATGGCTAAAGGAATAACTAAACAGATCTTTCTCATATTGCAATGATCGATTCTATTTCTTTCACATTAAGCACTTTACTAGTAAATATGTGAAATGACAAAACTCACTTTGAAGGTTGGCTTTCATACACATCAGTTTTAAGTTTAGATCAAAAATTACCTCAAGGTGCATTTACTGTTAACATGACTCGATTAAACAGATTAGAGGAAAGAAGAGAAAAGAACAACTGACAAAGAACTAATGAAAATTGTACAATGGAAGGCGCCAAGATCCCTCTTAGATCTCTTGTTAATGATGTCATTTAAAATGTTATCAATGAAACTCAGTGACTATATACATGTATCATCTATTTGTGTAAACAGCCAATGAATGTCCTGGATTAAATCATGTGATATGTTAATGAGTAACACGCTTTTAATATCTATTTTAGAAAATATTCTTAACGACAGCTTTAACAGATATCATATTACATTTTTGTAAAAAAAAAGTGGATGTTTTCAGCAAATCAACGCATTCAGTTTAAATCATTACAGATTTGCAAAATAGAAAAAAAACTAATGTTAATCATAATACAGATTCTGTTACATGTACAAATTAATAATATGTATTATTCAGGAAAATATTTTTTTAAAGGGGAGTAGATGAATACCTAATACTACTTTTGTTATAATAACATTATCAAGAGGCTGTTCTGATTATACAAACATATGTTCGTTGTTGAAGGCCCCTGAAAGACCGTATCAGGGACATTCTTGTCCGCATTTTCGACAGTGCTACATATACCCCCTTCGGATTTGACGATTTCTTTGACGCAGCAGATACGCTCATTGGCCCATGTGTCAACCATCTGCATGTTTTCTACTCCCTGTACGATCAGCACTACCGACTGTTTCTGGACACTAGGTAACCATGCAATAATATTTTCACCGAAAGGACGAAGTTGTTTGCGTTCTTATTATAACTTGCTAGCTTTCCAGTGTTATTTTCTAAATTGCACGATACAGGTAGTTACTTTCTGTTGGTAGACATTGAATAATTTGCTTTTGGTATGCAAGTCATTATCAGACTATTGATTTTCTTGTGTGTTGTTATCTGATAATAATTACATTTTCGTTGTATAGCCTTTAAGATTAACCTGCTAGCTGTAAAAGAATAACATTTAACTTTTTTCCGCTCAAAAAGTATTTGGTTCTTTCCGTTATACTGTTAAAGTAATCAGGGACCATGCATGTTAAGATCTTAAATTCGAACTGCCAGATAAAATCTGTAATGGTTTTCAATTGACTTTGTTTTTTCCTGATGGTGATTGTAACAGAAATGGAACCTGGCCAAAGGCAGCTTATTTTAAATGGATCATGATCCATACAAAACAACACAGAAATAAAAACTGAAACTTTTTTTTTCTTCTGAAAATTAGGTTTGAATATTGTTTTGTTTTTTTAAACAAACGAGGTTTGAACATATTCCAACTTTTATGATGATATAAAGCACTTCTTTGCAGACTTTCTCCAAGAAATGGTACAGTGCATCATGGAATATGTTTTTAAGCAACCTGGTTTCAAACCATCATTAATGTTGATATCACTTTTACAAGGTTGAAGCAGTTACTTGACATTGAAATTTTGTAAGTAGTAAGCTGATTTACATTTTCTCCGGGTACTCTGTTTTTTTTCTACACTAAGACCCCCCACGCGCTAACATTCGGGCTAACAAGAGTGATATTTATCAGTTGAAATAACTTGTTTAATAATTGTTGTAAAAATATATAAAGTTTATATTTTATGTTATGTAGGCACCAGACCCTGTCAGAGGTTATTCAACAGATCATAGGCAAGGCTTACGATGAACAGGTCATACTATGTAAGAATGGAGATATTGTGGGAACAAAAATGCAGAATACCCCAATCTGCCGGTACTCGCATACCTCCAGAGCCGACCCACTTATCCTTATGTCAACAAATATAGAGGAAATTTATATTGAAGGCCTTGATGGCGTCATTGACAGTAAGTCTACACATTTCTTTTCCCCATCATATACCTGAGATATTAAATGTTAGCCATTCCTTCTTTATCATCTGTCTAATGGTACATTTTATTTAGCAGTTGATGATCAAAGGTCCAGGTCACTAGATTACTTATATATTTAAAAATATCACTTTCTTCATACATTCTGTACTGAATGGAATATCAACGCTCTTTATGTGCTTACTTATGAAGCTGGCATCCGATAGAAATATTTTCATATTTTACTAATTGATACCTCATCCAGTGCTTGTCAGCTTGTAGAGAAGCATAGCTTCAATAGTTAAGATCGAAGGTCAAGACCACCAGGTTACCATGTAGAGTTTATAGTTTGTTTTCAAAGTGGTGGGAATGCTGTTAACCTATCTAGTGTAGTGGCTAATTAGATAGAATAGTGATACCAAGTGCTTTATGTGAAGTTATAAGTTGGTTCATTTAAAGGAACAACCAAGTATCAGTATTCTTATTCTAAAGATTCGCTAATGCGAAGAAAAAATATTTATGTTATGTTTTAGAGCCCTGTGCTGCGTTTCCCGCTGTGGTCGATACTGACCATGCTTATAAGCTGGCCAAGAGCATGTGTGAGGATATTCATCTGTCCAGGAAGAAGGTGCACACAGCGGTGCTCTCACAGAAACTCTTCACCAGGATCATTGCTAGGCATGGGTCAGTATATTTTACATTCTCCACAACAATATATTGCTCCTTACTATGTACTGTACACTATGGGATGCTGGTGAAGCATGACACGTTTCTTTAAAAAGTGTGATGTCACTGACACGTGACATGTTTCCCTTATGCTATGGCCTGCCACTAACATGTAACCTACGGTCCGGATGTTGTAGGGTATCATTGACATGTGACGTGTGACCCTGATCATATGGCATGCCACTAACATGTGACCTACAGTCCTTATTCTGTGTGATGTCACTGACACGTGACCTGTGACCCTGATCATATGGCATGCCACTGACATGTGACCTACAGTCCTGTTTCTGTGAGGTGTCGCTGACATGCGGCCTATGTTGTGTGGTGCATTTAATATGTAATCAAATTTTATTGATACTCTGATGTTGTAAATATGTTACCCTTCTTATTTTCAGTTCAATGTTGGATCTGAAGATTCGTCAGCACCGACGAGATTTTGACTTGCTCAGGAAGAGATTTGACGATGTGACGATGAAAATAAATGCACAACGCATTGCAAATGAATTTCAAGTCTTCTGTTATACCAACGTGAGTACTAAAGCCAGTTTGATATTGGTTTCTGACTGTTTTTGTGACATCATTTATTTCTGTTTGAAAATAGGTTTGATTCTACAAACTGTATTTTAAACAATCTAATTATATTTCTAAGCATCCAATTTAGCAAGGGTTGTGTGTTCATAAAACTGTCTGCATATATCATCAAACAGTCATGGAAAACACAACCTCTATCAAAGACATACTTACCAAAACATTGTACCATCATAAATCAACCACTGTTAAACAAATTATGAAAATATTGTTCTAGACAACAAACAACTGCTTACTGTAAAATATTCATGGGGAAGGAGAAACAGTATGGCCAAGAGGTAGCAAGATAAATATAAAACATACCATAAGTGAGCTATTAAGGAAAAAACTTGGAACGAAAACAAAGGTTATAGGAAAATAAAACAGCAGCCAAGAAGGCACCAAAACGACAACAAGAACCCCATAAAACAAAACCCCATTGACAAAAAGACCTGTACCCCTCGAACACCCGTCAAGATGTTCTGTTTTCATCAGAAATTGGTCAAAGAGGAAACAAACAACATCATTGTACTAAAACAATTGCACAACCCGAATCCGAAAACGAATCTATTTCAAAACCTTGCAATGTGTGTTTATAAAGCAAATGAAATCAGAAATGAAGTATTATTAAATTATAATTACATTAAACATATTTCACGGTTGCCTGCGCATATATTGTAGTAACACTTTCTAAATGCTGTTGTTACCCTGATCGAGGAAAACGACTGATGTAAAAGAGTACTCAGTGCCTTGATTTCAAGTTCAGGAGAGTATATATAATGGAGTCAGTAAATTTCCATTTGATCGAGTGGAGATAAAAAAAAAACACCACAAAAAGACAATACACTTATGTTGTCAAGTGGAGGAACAAAGGCAAGAAGACAACAAACCATTGTGGCTTTTGGAGTAGACAAAAAACAAAACGGCAATAAATCGAATAATAGAAAGTGTGTCGTTGATGACGCAGAGCTCTCATTTATACCATTTGAATCCATTGTAAACGTTTAGGAGTGGTGTAAAAATGGTAAGAAAGCTTAAATGAACAAATTAGCTGCTTGTGTGTAGTGATAAAAGTAAATATGTAAGTTTAGTATGGTGCCTACCTGTTTATCCTGATTGGAATCTGAAACATATAAGTTAAATCCCTGTGCGTCTTCCCTTAGATCCGAAACAAGCTTCACACGTGTGGTAAGAGTCTGAAGAATGTCGGTGATGAGTACGACGCTGCTATGGAGGCCTGGAACATCTCGGACAGCGCTGTCCGACAAAACCAGAGCTGGTCAGTATCATAACCATTATTACTCATAATCTATCCATTTATTATGACAGTAATGTTGGCAAAATAAATTTGCGACTTTCAAATCCAATACTGTCACAATACCATGATGTTATTTTACGTTGGGATGCCGTTTCAGTTTGCGTAGTACCATTTTGATGTTTACCGATCAATGTAACGATTCTGCAAATTTTTAGTTGACATAATCTATTACCCATAAGTTAATTACTTTCCTATGAACCTAGTGTAAAATGATCATTGCATACCCCCCCCCCNAGAAGGTGAGGTGCGGGTCAGGACAGGTCATGAGTGATGGAATTGTCTTCCTTAATCTCTGGTGTTTCTATTGATGTATATGTACATTGATCAGGTTTTGTTTGTTTACATGACATGGAAGACAGTCAGAATCATTGTATTGTAATGAACCATAAAGAACAATTTACTTATTAATATCAATTAAATCTGGAATATAAACAAGCACGTTAACATACATTTTTGTTTTCTTGTTTCTTCAGAAATAGCATGAATTATAATAACTGTTTAAATCTTGCCCTATTCTGTCAGGAAGGGAAAGGCAGACCAAATTGTAGAACTGAGCAAGGCGCAGCTCCAAAAGTTAGGGAATTACAGACGGAAGGACAACCAGATGACGCTCAACGAAGAGAAAATGTTTGCTTTAGACAGGTACGATTGCTGTTTAATAACCCATGTTTTGTCTTTATGTGAAGAAATAAAATACGGATTAAACCTTTGAGGATACTCGAGAGGATGTGTGAAATTATAAAGTACTAGTGTAAAGGGCTAAGATGTGGTTAATTCTTATCTGTAACACTTGTTCTAGGGAGGCTATGGAGGATCTCAACAAGGAAGCTCTTCTTGAGGACTTTTGGCAAAGTCACGCAAAAACACGTCTGAAGTTCATCGAATGGTACAGGTTTGTTTTGAAACCGCAGATCACTTAAACGGTGTGATTAAAGTTTTGCAGCACAAAATGATAGGATGCATGTCCCATTCTCACTTATCAGTTATGCAAATTATGAAATGATGCACCTGTTTAAAAGCTTGTTAATAAATGTAGAAAGCCAAACAAAGTAAATGTTATCTACACAAATGCCATTTTCGTAGCCATAGGACTATACAATGGTACTAAAGGTCACATATTCATATGAAAAATCCATATCAAAAGTGTTCCGAATCATATATAGAATAAAGCGGAAAGGGAAAGGTGGTTACAAAAAAACGTAATAACGTTTATTTATTTACAACTTTCGCTAGCACTGAACAATAATACCTAATCAGGTATTTCATGTAAACGTTGACAAAGTAAGTTTAAGCCAACCTCAGGGAGCAGAGTCAAATAACTTGTTGCATAAAATATAGCCTCGAACAACGATGAAAGGAAAGTATAGGACAAGAAATGCATTTAGTACAAGGTGTTTACAGACAGAATAAAGACTAGTGTATCAGGATAACAATTTAACAGTTACAAAAATATACGAGCATATGAACGTTTTACTTTTACAATTGCAGACGTTACACAGGATTTTCACAGAGTGTCAAAGATCTTGGAAGATATTTAGAAGATTTGCAGTCGTCGAATTGGAATCTTGTGGACAATGTGAACTTGATTTCCCCCCGGACCCTTGCTCCTGTGCCCATGGCCCTGTTACCTGGATTCTGTACCTCGTATCCAATACTGACCAAATCACCCATTAATCTACCATGAAAGACCCTTGGAAAACACAATTATTAATTATGGCCCCTTTTTAATATCCAATAGTTGGGCATTAAATCAAGTTAATGGCCTATAATTTGAAGGTTCACAAATAAATGGGTTAATACAATAGCCATAAAAAGTTGAAAAGAGTAATGGCCATGAATTTCACTTGCCTTTAATCGGTGACCCAATTTAATGGCCATCACACATTTTGGAACCAGTAATGGCCATGAATCAAAATCATTTTAATGGTACTTTACTTCCACAGCAGAAAACTACCAATGACCATTAATTTGTTTAAAACATGGCCATTACATATACCTTCCATTAATTATGGCCCCTTTTAATGACCATTGTTTGCTTGTGAAAATACTCATGGCCACTAAACTTTCAAACATAACCATTAATTATGGCCATTAATGTCAGGTGGTGATAGTGAAATAATGGCCATTCAATAAATGGCACATTCTAAACCCATGGTACCTGCCATTCATCATGTAGTATTTAATTGCCATAACTTGCAAATTAAACATACTGTGCATTGAGTAAGGAATAATGGCCATTAAATAGTGGCAGATGTATCGTATTATATATTAATAATCAATTGCAGTCATAAGAAAAACCATAGTGATATTGTGTTCTGTAAATAAAAAGCAAGTAGACAGGTATCTATCCACAATTACCATAAATATGTCCTTGCAAATTTGTTCTTGCATTATTAAGGTTGATGTTTAACATGTTCTCCAGACCCCAAAATCTGTAGAAGACTCTGCCCTTGACTGATGGAGTCAAAAATGTGACATCAAGATTCTAATACAATATTTAATCTATTTGATTAAGATGACATGTTGTAAAATTGTGATCAAATATGTACCTGAAAATTTAGACCACTTCAATTTACAAGTCACAACAGCTAAACTTTGAACAAATTTATTTAAAACTCCCTAAACATTAAATCATTACATATAAACTAACTGTAGTGTAATATACATTCATAAAGATTGTGCACCACTCCGGACAAGTATCTCATTATTAATTATATTAATTATGACATTTCTTTCAAAGTAAGAAAATTGCCGCATGTTTTTTTACGCATTCAAATTTGAAATAAACAATTTTATCACATACCTGTTGAATCTTGTTATAGTAATACAAGCAATTTTCAGACCATGAAATACAACGTTCTGTATTGCGCATGTGCAATACGGAATGTTGTATTTACCTACTAGCCGGAACTACTTTTTATGCCGAACTGAAAAGTTCCCTGTATTTGCAAAAAATATCAAAGTTTATAAAATCTTTTTATCGATCTCTACCGAATGGGGAAGCTATGTGATAAAAGCAAGACCACACACTTGCGTTTTTCTAACGAATCAGAAAGCACTCATTTATTGCGCGGACGTATATATTTACTCGTGCGTAAATTCTATTCTTCCACATGGTTTTGTGCAGTTCCGCACTACCAGAATATTTGCTAAGGGGTCCATTTTCTTCACGTCCCAGTACAGGGATCCCCGGTCCCATTACATGACGACAAATGAATACTTTCCTCCATCAGCATCTGTATCATCTGATGTTAATTTTGACACCAGAGTTGCTACCTTCGTCATGATCGGTTCTTCCTCATTTCGATCAGATTGTGATCTTCTCTTTTTTGATGGTTATTTATATTTTGTCATCTCTCTTCACCAACTCCAGTTCTAGACTCGTCCTGCTTGCCATCATCAGTTTTTTCATCCACCGATTTAGATCTTTTTTTTACTTGCACAAATACAGAAAGGCTCTTCTGTACCTGGATGCTACCACTACTATTGCTTCTAGAAGTGTCGTCATTATCAGTCTCTTCCTCTAGATCTGGCATTTGCAATTGAATTTTTTTCTTCTTTCCTTGAGGAACTCTGGGTGGAGTTTGCTGCTTGGAATTCCTTTTTTTTTTTGAAAATTAGTTCTTACGGTTATCACCTGTTTTAGTCCTACATTTTTGAAAGAAGTGTTACCATCGGGAGCTACCTCTGTCCATGTCCGTGTCTAGGTCTTCTGTTTTAGATTTTAGAATAACCTCAGAATACATATCATTCTTCCTTGCCATAAATAACACTTTCCCCATCACAAACGCATCTTTCTTTATCCAAAGTTATCCAACAGTATAGGGTTTTCCGGATCGTTTTGCAAGATATCAACTGGTGGTTCAACTGGCCGTCTTTTGCCGCTTTCTTTATCTTTAAGGTATTTCCTTCGATTCTGTAGGTGCTCTCCTAACCTCTTCAATAACTCCAGATGTTTTTTCCTGAGCACCGGTGCATGTTGGTCACAAACCTGCAAACACATTGTGTTTTTTTCTGTTCACTAATGTTCTCCAAAATAGGGGCTCTCTTCCAAACTCTTGCCGATTTTGCAGTATCTTTGATCAATGCATTGAAGTACTTCTGAGCCTTGTTACATTTTCCTCGTGGTGTTTTACTCGTCAGAACCACGTACCTTTAAAGATGTTGTTTGCACTACTTGAGAAGAATCGGAACATCAGTACTGCCTTACATCCAATACTGCTTTACACCATGTGACCTTGTAAGGAAAGCTGTATGCCCCTGATCAAGATCCTCTGTTTTACAACTATAAGTATGCTCCTATCCTTCGCCAGGATGTCTCCCGAATTAGCTGTCAACGATATTTCTGTCTCTCTTAGGAATTAGAAACTAGCGTGCGATTAACAGGAAGTAGTAAGGTGAGTTGAAATCATTTTAATTATGCTCTGGTTAATAATTTGTTTAATCCAAATATATTTTGTCCAGAAAAAAATACATACACGACAGTGAATTAACGTTTTTGGAGAACTTCAAGTTGTTGCGTTTTGATATAATGAAGCAAAGCTACGATGCTCTGATTATAAACCGTCAGCCTTTTCGTTTTAAACTGAGAAATAGAAAACCGACCTTTAGAGTATAACAAGTAGTCTGTACCCTGGGAATAGATATGTTAAGGTCAAGTCCTCGGCAGCCATTGACTCTGTAGACTACCCGTGTTGGGTTGATATTTCTTGTCACAACCTCCAGGTAGTAGGGAAATATAAATAACCAGCCCTCAAGGAATAGACAACTGACACGGACTGTACCTCAAAAATCTTATTTCACCGCCAGGTGTCGCAATATTTAGTTCCTATTATGACGACCAGCCGCTGATGCTAAACGGTATTTATGTTTTTACTGGATTCATTTTCGTTGAAATCCATCGACACAAAAAAAATATGCAGAAATCATTAACGCAAAATACAGCTCCCAATGGTAGACTGTGGTATTAACACAAACCCTGCTCCTGAGTTTGCCAGTATATCCGCCCATTTGTCAGCGTCGAACCGTGAAGCAGTGAACTTGGGCCCGAAGTCCCACCAGAACCATTCTGACCGGAACGCCGGTACGGAGAACACGCCCCAGTGGATAAACACTCCCACCTTGGTACCATCATACCAGAGGGGGAGGGGTCGAGTGTCTAGAGAGTCCCAGTCCGGGGTGTAGCGTGCCCCGCCCACACATCCACCCAACAGGACTACCAGCATCACCAATGCGTGTTTCCTTACTTTTACGTATACCATGCTGAATAATTTTTACAACAATAACAATGATGAAATCTACAGAATAGATAAAGGACGTGTGGTAATGTTCAGGAAAGGTCAAGGGTTAAAAGTGGGTAGTCCTCTAGATAAGCTGATGGGTAGACCAGGCATAACAATTGTGTTACCATGATGATTAAAAACGTATTGCAATATAACTCGTAATGAACTATTCCAACCTTTGAATCGGGGTGAATGAGTTAAAATTTGTAATAAGTCATAACTAAAGTTGTCATATGAACGTGACCGGCCAATACTATATATGGCATTTATCAGTTCCATATCTTTCGTACATATTTTTGGTCCAAAACTGATCAATCATTGCCAGCTGTGACATACCTGGATACGAAATTCTAGAATAATGGTTACAATACGAATTTTTTTAAGAGCATTATAACTATTATACAAACATTACTTATCCAGTTATTGTCACGGTTGGCGTTGGCAATGGTTTATTAGTTTGGAACCAACCAAACTATATAAAAAGAGGGATAAGGTTACCCTGATAGTACTTTATATCATAACATTTAAAATCAGCATTACTTATCCAGTTATTGTTATATGAGACCACACTTCCATCTTAGACCCCTTTTCACTAGCTGTTTGAGTTGGGATGACCCTTTCCGCCATTTTGGAGCACAGAGACATTGTTTTCTTCTTTTATACCTAACGTTAGCTTGCTGGTATATCGTACGCTATGTTTGTAGATTTTTTCCGTGATTTTATTTATATTTTTGTTTCAATTAACTTAGTACGCAATCCCTCGATTTAAAGACGAATTTTTTCAACTTAAATACTAGATAAAAAAAATGGTTAATTTTAATCCCGAAAAAACCCAGATGTATTGTTTATTTCGAATTCAATTGATATCGAGGAAGACGTAGATTTAGAAATTGATGGGAAAGTCTTTAACTTTACAGATTATCATAAACAGTAAGGGGTAACTTTTAATTCGAATGCAAAAAGGGATGAGCATCTAAATGGGATTTACACTTCTGTCATGAAAACAATTGATGTCTTACGGAAACTGAATCGCTTATCAAGTAGGGATGCTTTTTTAATAATATACAAGACTTTTATTTTACCTGTTTTAGAATATGCTTGTGAGTTGTGGGACGGTTGCACTATTTTTGAATCGGAAAAGTTGTAAAAAGTCCAGATTGAAGCTGTTTGCATTATATTAGGACTTCCCGCATGTACCCCTATTAATACTTTATATTACGAAACTGGTCTTGAAACTTTATCTAATCGCAGAAAACGGAGAAAACTTCAACTACTGTATAAGATGCATGATAAATTAACTCATGATTACTTCAATAATCTTTTGCCGGCTTTATCTGGAGGAAATAATCGTTACGCTTTGCGTAACAATAATAACTACATTGTATAGTATTCCTCCTTTCAGGCTGTCTCTTACTAGCTCTTCTTTTCTGCCTTCTACTCTTCATTGTTGGAATAACTTAGAAAATTCGGTTCAATCCCTGCCCTCTATAAATTCATTCAAATCCTGTTTAACATCAAATATCAGTCAAGTCCACCTATTTACTTTGGAAATCGTAAGCTCAATATTTTGCATACTAAGCCCCGACACCAGTGCAATTCCCTTGATTACAAGTATGACCTTTTTAGAGTTAGCCTTGTTGGGAGCGCAACTTGTAATTGTGGTCATCCCTGTGAGAATGTCTTCCACTATTTTATGGAATGTCACCTTTTCACAAACGAAAGACGTATTCTGGTTCAAAATTTAAATAATTTGAATGTTGCGTTAAATTTAGAAAAACTTTTGTTTTGCAATACACAATTTTCCGTGAACCTTTACTCAAACTTTTTTTAGATGTGTGCAAAAAACTTTATCAAATCTAGGAGGGATTTTGAGTTCAAATTGTAATAACAATTGTATACATTTATTGACAAAATGTATACTGGGAGAAGGCGTTGATAAGTTGTTATAACTTATGCCTAATTCCTTGTCTACTTTTGGCAATAAATATATTTAAACTAACCACACGTGAAAAGGTGTCTCCTACCGGTTCCATTTTTAACGTTGAAAACTGACCGCGGTTCCATTGTCCACGGTGGTTCATTTCCAACGTTACACATCGGCCAACGTATATGGTTTATCGGATATGGTTAAACGTCACAATGTTATATCGGATATGGTTTAACGTCACCATGTTATATCGGTTATGGTTTAACGTCACCATGATTTATCGGATATGGTTTAACGTCACCATGTTATATCGGATATGGTTTAACGTCACCATGTTATATCGGTTATGGTTTAACGTCACCATGTTCTATTGGATATGGTTTAACGTCACCATGTTATATCGGTTAAGGTTTAACGTCACCATGTTATATCGGTTATGGTTTAACGTCACCATTTTATATCGGTTATGGTTTAACGTCACCATGATTTATCGGATATGGTTTAACGTCCCCATGTTATATCGGATATGGTTTAACGTCACCATGTTATATCGGTTATGGTTTAACGTCACCATGTTTTATCGGATATGGTTTAACGTCACCATGTTATATCGGTTTTGATTTAACGTCACCATGTTATATCGGTTATGGTTTAACGTCACCATGTTTTATCGGTTATAGTTTAACGTCACCATGTTATATCGGATACAATTTAACGTCACCCTGTCATATCGGTTGTGCTTTAATATCACCATGTTATATCGGTTATGGTTTAACGTCACCATGTTATATCGGTTAAGGTTTAACGTCACCATGTTATATCGGTTGTGGTTTAACGTCACCATGTTATATCGGTTATGGTTTAACATCACCATGTTATATCGGTTATGGTTTAACGTCACTTTCTTATATACAATTATTGCATGCTGATGAGGTCGATACATGATTTTATCGCACTGACCAAGAATAACAATATCAACATGAGGACGAAGTCCGAGGGAAGTCCTCAGGTCGATATTGTTATTCTTGGTCAGTGTGATAAAATCATGTATTGACCGAACTCAACATGCACAAATTGCCTTATCATGTTTTAACCATCACTTGTATTTAAATCATCAATTTCTGATCATGATAGGGCTTCATATTTTAATGAATTCATTGAAAAATAAATTTATTAGATTTAAATAAAGTAACAAGTTAAAAATAAAATGGTTTAACGTCACCATGTTATATCGGATATCGGATATGATTTAACGTCACCTTTTTATCGGTTATGGTTTAACGTCACCATGTTATATAGGTTAAGGTTTAACGTTACTATGTTATTTCGGTTATGGTTAACGTCACCATGTTATATCGGTTATGGTGTAACGTCACCATGTTATATAGGTTAAGGTTTAACGTGACTATGTTGTTTCGGTTATGGTTAACGTCACCATGCTATTTCGGTTATGGTTTGTTTTCTGTTGTACATTTTGTGATACAGCATTGCTTCATGGTGGCTGCTTATCTCTGTGATGTATGTTGTGATGAGTTTGTGTCTTCATAAGGGGCAGATTGCTTCAAAAATTTGAAATTTTGCTAATATATTTTAAATTATTCGCTAAGGCGATATAAAAGAGCAAACCAATCGAGACAAAAAATATATATTTCAATGATTTTAATGGTTTGTAATGATAAAACACATAACATAATTTGTATTACAACAACAACTGTATAGCATAGTGCAATTTAACCCGAAAATATGTACTCCATACAAAGAGTGAATCAACAGATGATCTGCACTCAATACAGACAGTGAATTTACACAGAAAATCTTTATACTGAACGAATTAGTTTTCCTATAAGGGTAAGCCTGTATATCACTTTATCTAAATTAAATCTTTGATTTGCAAGTCAAAAAACTCAACTGTTTCAAAGAGTGTTTGTGCGTATGCATATATTTTATGAGTTTTATTTCATGAATTTTAATAGATTTAACAAGCGCGTTTGTTAACATAACTTTAATTTTAAAGACAGAGTATGTTAAGTTGTTCAATATGTCAAGACATTGCGATGGCATACAAACATTTTTTCTCAGAAATGAATAAAATCCATGTGATTGTGAAAAACTTATAAAGAGATGTTTATATTAGGAAGACGCGAATATAGCGGTATATGAAACATAAAATAGATAATTATTATAATTTGTAAAGAATAAGTTAATGGAATATCACAGCGTTTGGCTTTTACTTGGATGAAATGACACAGATGTCGGAGGACTGGACACAAAAATAGTCATCACTGACAAACAGTACCAATGTATCACATATATATATCAACAATTAATTGAATTCAGCAAAGAACTTCTTAATCACATCCTTAATTTTGCCTTACCGAAGCGAAAATAATGAACAAGCATATATAAAGAACATCAAAACGAGCAAAAAAAAAGATATATATATTGTGTATGTGACAACATGACCAGCGTTCTTTACACTATGTTCGTCATTTGACATCGAATCGGTTTTTTAATTTTTCAATAAAGATACGGTAGAAAAATCTATGACTTTCTATTATCTGAAGTGTGGAAATTTTGAGGTTCGGTGTAGATAATTTGATTAAAGGATCCCAATATTACCACGACAGTAATATGCTACATATACCGTCTTATAGAGGCCTTTTCACACACGATGACATGCTTTGTGGAATGATGTAAAAAAAGAAAGACATAAAGACATATGGCTTAGATATCAATAAGGATTGCGAACGACAAGGGAGGTGAATCTGGACAAAAGAAATTTATAACACAGACGTACACAAACAGTTCGTACCTCATGACACTATGACTAGACATGGGAGATTATAAATATAATATATATAAATATAATATATATAAATATAATATATATAAATATAATATATATACATAAGGAGCTTATATACAAGAAGAAATTGCGTAAACGTGCATAAATGTATAGTCAGAAATACGGAATGATAACAGCATAATTAACGTAAGTCCCCAGCTTATTTGAGGAATAAGTGAAAATTCTTATTTTAAGTCATATCTTGCTAGAATTAGTTCCCCGTGCTATTTTCCTCGGGCGGCATGCTTTCTGTGTTTTGCGATAATTTTTGTTCTCGTTGAAATTATTGTTTTAATGTTTCCATCACGGTAAAATTAACTATTTGAATTGACCTTGAATGACAGGAACATAAATAAATAGTTCCCCCAAGGATGTATAGCGGTGTGTATAGTAGGTCACATTCAGCTGCTTTTCAATGACAATGTATCCCTCGGCCTGGTGTTCAAGTAATCTAACTGTTTTGTTCTGTCCGGATATAAGGCCCTTTCTATCCATGTCAGCCGAGAGGAGTATTTCACTGATAAATCAATCATCTTGATGTTATAAAATTGTGCAGGACTTTGATTTCTGTTCGGGTTCTTTCCATTTTTCAGCTATTTTCGCATATTTATCTATTAATTCAACAATTTTGGTAAAACCGTTTTCCTCAGCAATGTCACGAGCTGTCTTGCCGTCCTACAATGAGAAAAGCATATGGTTGCAATTTCAAGTGAAAGTAAATTGTCATACAAACTGCTAACTTAACTAAACAGAAAATTGTTTTACAAACACAGAGATGCGTCTGGAAGGTGCCAAGCAGATGATTTTCATCACCATTAATAATAATTAAAAATCTTTCATTTGCATTTACTTTTTATCTGTTTATTTTTTATAATGTACCATTCCGAATAGGAAACGTTGTCTACGTAGACATTCAACATGACAGACCAAATTTTGTATTACAAACTTCTGAATGACAAACATTGTATAACAAACATCTACTTTAGGAAATGGGCCAACTTATACAATACTGTATAACGCCTATATTTTACAGAGGTTCTGTTTTGCGCTGCCTAAAACCCTGAACTCATTACAGACACTGACACAATATTAACTTGAAAAACTCGAAGAGAATTAACAAAAGTTTGCATAACTTGGTAAACATGTTAAGTCCATATCTGAACTGTCATATATGTGTACATGTATATTTTATTTTAAAATACATACATGTTTGAGTGCAGTGGAGAGGATCATATAGATCCTGTATCGGAAAATAAACTAAACTAATACGTTGACCTACTGATATAGATTCAGTTATTCAGCTATTAATGCTGCCGTGCAATATTCATTTCTGTGAATTTGTCGCACTGACACTATATAAATATGACATTCATTAGCAGGTGACAGTGAATATTGTCAAACCTCAAAAACCCATCGTCACCCTCGGCTTCGCCTCGGGCGACAATGGTTTTCTCGGGTTGACAATATTCACTGTCCCCTGCTAATGAATGTCATATCTATTTTGTTACACCAAAAGTCTTTGTAGCTCAGAACCGGCAGCCAACCTCGATAATGACATCTTGTTTGTTGAAAGTCTGCCGTTTACAATCGCTATCGCCCCTGTGCTTGATAAAATTGGCTGTTGCCGTCAAACGTTCTTGTGACAATCACGGGTGGGGAAACGAAGCAGTGAACGCACATTTCTCGCGCATGTGATATTTTTCGCTGTCTCATGGCAATATCACCCGTGCCCCTTAAAACCAATGTATTTTCGGAGTGTGACAGAGATTTTTGTTTAATTTTCTCCCAACCAATCAAATAGCTAGAAATTCACTTGAGGTGTAACAAAATACGTTGACTTACCGATATAGATTCAGTTATGAATATTCATTCCTGTAATTTTGTCTCAGACACAATGCAAAAGTGTAATCTCTGCGAATCAAATACAGTATTGATAGATTGACTAGTCGACACTTACGTTGTCCTCTGTGTTGTACTCGGGTTTGTAGGAGAGGATCTGCTTGACCGATACCAGGTGGTTTCTCCAGGCTGCTATGTGTAAGGGCGTGTTTCCGTCCTGTCAAAGACAGCACAGTTCAGTGTTATACATATCAATAGAAAGGATGATGTACATGGGGTTATTTCCGCAGTAATCATGATATATACTCTACATAGTTAAATGAAGGTCTTAAAAACTGTAGTCTCGTTCAACCAGACTCTTGTTGAATAAAACACCAGGGCCCGTATTCATGAAACCGTTCTCATGCTCAAGCATGGATTTTGTGCTCAAGCTAAATATCTTGTTTTGGCTATAAATTGATAGGAAAATTCTATTTTGTCAACGATTTGGGAAATCATTGAAGAAACTTAGAGCAGAAAATTGCTTTCAATGTTTATAATTGACTTTTTGATTGTTTGACATGATTTAAGCCAGTTACAAGAAATTTTGTTTGAGCACAGAATCTGTGATTGAGCACGAGAATGGTTACATGAATATGGGCCCAGGGCATCAGGAAAGTTAACTATCGTGAACTTGAGGTTTGGCCACGATTTATTAACTTTCGCCATACTATATACCTGTTTGTCACGCTAATGCTGCACGTATTCCTGTTAGGACACGACGCTACAGAAACATAATCCGCTATGTCCTTGATTTCGAGTTTATTTTTTATATATGTAAGTGCTTAATGTATATATATGTCAATATGTCAATATATCAAAAGAGTACCGCAGGGCGGAAAAGCATTCTTCCATCACATGCCAATCCGCATACTTAAAATCATCATTACTGTATTGAAGTCGAGAATTATGTTTGTCATGTGCCAAAGGAAACAACATACTGTACTCGACCTACTTAAGAAGAAGAAGGATAATATTTCATGTATCTTTCATGAGTTCTAAAAATAATTTTCATAGGATTGTCTTCCTTTGTAGATATTTAAACCGTGAAAATATAAATTGAAATTGCCTCTTTTTGCCGATAATTGATTCAACTTACACCTGAATAACCAAAGATATTTCTATTGTTCATGAATTTCTGGCAGATTTTACTGTTAGAAAAAGTGTCAATATTGTAAATATGTGCAGGTTTTGCTCACCTTTAGGCTTAGCCTTCGTCATTGTATAATATATATGTATTGACCATGTTGCATCGAAATCCGGTCAAGTTTTTGTACAGAAACCATCGATCAATCATAGCACAGTATGCTAATCAATTATGAACAGATTTTGCTGAACTTCCAACTTAGCCCCCGCCTTTGTATAATGTATATGCATTACAAGTTTCATCAAATCGAACGATTCTTGCGGAGACTAAAGTTTGGAAATTGACCAATCAGCGCACCGTATGCTATTTAATTATGCACAGATTTTGTTCAAGTTCGATCTTAGCCTCAGTCTCCGTATAAGGTACATGTGTATTAAGTTTCATCACAATTGAACGATAGTTAAGCATGTTACCTGGCGGAAACAAAAGTATGGACGGACGGACGCTCCCCATATCATCAGCCACCCAGTCAAAATGTTGAACATGCGTATAAAAGACGGATCGACTAAAAGTGGATCACAGCAAATTTTGTGTGTTCACAAATACTTTAATCAGATAGTCAAACACAAAATGATATATAATGTCATCCAAAGTGACCCGTGTTTACCAGTTATAGACAAAATGTTATAAAATGTCAACCAATGTGACCCGTGTTTACCAGATATAGACAAAATGACATATAATGTCAACCAATGTGTACCTGTGTTTACCAGTAATAGACAAAATGTTATATAATGTCAACCAATGTGACCCGTGTTTACCAGATATAGACAAAATGTTATATAATGTCAACCAATGTGTACCCGTGTTTACCAGTAATAGACAAAATGTTATATAATGTCAACCAATGTGTACCCGTGTTTACCAGTAATAGACAAAATGTTATATAATGTCAACCAATGTGTACCCGTGTTTACCAGTAATAGACAAAATGTTATATAATGTCAACCAATGTGTACCCGTGTTTACCAGTAATAGACAAAATGTTATATAATGTCAACCAATGTGTACCCGTGTTTACCAGTAATAGACAAAATGTTATATAATGTCAACCAATGTGTACCCGTGTTTACCAGTAATAGACAAAATGTTATATAATGTCAACCAATGTGTACCCGTGTTTACCAGTAATAGACAAAATGTTATATAATGTCAACCAATGTGTACCCGTGTTTACCAGTAATAGACAAAATGTTATATAATGTCAACCAATGTGTACCCGTGTTTACCAGTAATAGACAAAATGTTATATAATGTCAACCAATGTGTACCCGTGTTTACCAGTAATAGACAAAATGTTATATAATGTCAACCAATGTGTACCCGTGTTTACCAGTAATAGACAAAATGTTATATAATGTCAACCAATGTGTACCCGTGTTTACCAGTAATAGACAAAATGTTATATAATGTCAACCAATGTGTACCCGTGTTTACCAGTAATAGACAAAATGTTATATAATGTCAACCAATGTGTACCCGTGTTTACCAGTAATAGACAAAATGTTATATAATGTCAACCAATGTGTACCCGTGTTTACCAGTAATAGACAAAATGTTATATAATGTCAACCAATGTGTACCCGTGTTTACCAGTAATAGACAAAATGTTATATAATGTCAACCAATGTGTACCCGTGTTTACCAGTAATAGACAAAATGTTATATAATGTCAACCAATGTGTACCCGTGTTTACCAGTAATAGACAAAATGTTATATAATGTCAACCAATGTGTACCCGTGTTTACCAGTAATAGACAAAATGTTATATAATGTCAACCAATGTGTACCCGTGTTTACCAGTAATAGACAAAATGTTATATAATGTCAACCAATGTGTACCCGTGTTTACCAGTAATAGACAAAATGTTATATAATGTCAACCAATGTGTACCCGTGTTTACCAGTAATAGACAAAATGTTATATAATGTCAACCAATGTGTACCCGTGTTTACCAGTAATAGACAAAATGTTATATAATGTCAACCAATGTGTACCCGTGTTTACCAGTAATAGACAAAATGTTATATAATGTCAACCAATGTGTACCCGTGTTTACCAGTAATAGACAAAATGTTATATAATGTCAACCAATGTGTACCCGTGTTTACCAGTAATAGACAAAATGTTATATAATGTCAACCAATGTGTACCCGTGTTTACCAGTAATAGACAAAATGTTATATAATGTCAACCAATGTGTACCCGTGTTTACCAGTAATAGACAAAATGTTATATAATGTCAACCAATGTGTACCCGTGTTTACCAGTAATAGACAAAATGTTACATAATGTCAACCAATGTGTATCCGTGTTTACCAGTTATAGACAAAATGTTTTATAATGTCAACAGCCTTTTTTTACCAGTGATAGACAAAATAACATGCCAAGTATTTGGAACATGATGTAAGTTTAGCCTGAGTTTACAATTTGGAAAAAAAAATCGACTGAACTAGTGAAATTGTTTTCTACGAAATATCATTGATTATTCCCGACGTATAAGACTTTAACGGCTATAGAAGCAAACTTAATGGGAGCCGAGTTGGGTGCTACGTTCATCTTATTGAAATACCAATGAAACAGAATAAGTTACTCTGTCAAATTTTCAACTTTGACTGCTGAAAACATTTAAAACGTTATGTTAACTTGTGCACGAAATCAAACAGCAAAGTGTGTTATGTTGAGTCGGGACTGCTGTTTCAATGCCACAACCACACATCGCCTTCGTGTTAAAAGTTATATCAATAATTTTTGACATCGTCACCAGTTAAGATTTCAAAATTGTTAAACATACACGTTTTTACTTTATTTTATCCTACTAATACTCTCCCTGAAAAACTATAATAATCAGATTTATAAAAGATAAAGAAACATGTGGTTAAGATTGTACTATCTAAGCTATTGCGGCCCATCGTTTGTAAATATTTGTGATTTCTCCCCCTCGACAACAAAAACAAAGGGGTTTTTTTTCCTCAGTAAAGCAGTACGTGAAAAGATCCACAGTACAGACATAAAGTAAATAAGTCAGGGTTAACACACACTGTTTGGTCCGTCACTTATACTGTTTGGTATCTCACCCATACTATTTGGTATCTCATCCATACTGTTAGACACGCCACCCATACTGTTTGGTACGCCACCCATACTGTTTGGTCCGTCACCCATACTGTTTGGTCCGTCACCCATACTGTTTGGTACGCCACCCATACTGTTTGGTATCTCACAATTAATGTTTGGTACCTCATCCATACTGTTTGGTATCTCACCCATACTATTTGGTATCTCATCCATACTGTTTGGTACCTCACTTATACTGTTTGGTCCGTCACCCATACTGCTTGGTCCGTCACCCTTACTGTTTGGTACCTCACCCATACTGTTTGGTCCGTCACCCTTACTGTTTGGTACCTCATCCATACTGTTAGACATGCCATCCATACTGTTTGGTCCGTCACCCATACTGTTTGGTACGCCACCCATACTATTTGATCCGTCACCCATACTGTTTGGTCCGTCACCCATACTGTTTGGTACCTCACCCATACTGTTTGGTATCTCATCCATACTGTTTGGTACCTCACTCATACTGTTTGGTCCGTCACCCATACTGTTTGGTACCTCACCCATACTGTTTGGTCCGTCACCCATACTGTTTGGTACCTCATCCATACTGTCTGGTACCTCACTCATACTGTTAGACACGCCACCCATACTGTTTGGTACGCCACCCATACTGTTTGGTCCGTCACCCATACTGTTTGGTCCGTCACCCATACTGTTTGGTACGTCACCCATACTGTTTGGTATATCACCCATACTGTTTGGTCCGTCACCCATACTGTTTGGTACCTCACCCATACTGTCTGGTCCGTCACCCATACTCTTTGGTACGTCAGCCATACTGTTTGGTATCTCACCCATACTGTTTGGTCCGTCAGCCATACTGTTTGGTACGTCACCCATACTGTTTGGTTTATCACCCATACTGTTTGGTCCGTCACCCATACTGTTTGGTACCTCACCCATACTGTCTGGTCCGTCACCCTTACTGTTTGGTTCGTCACCCATACTGTTTGGTACCTCACCCATACTGTTTGGTACGTCACCTATACTGTTAGGTACCTCACCCATACTGTTTGGTACGTCACATATACCTACCCCGTACAGTTTGGCAAACGTGTGATACATCATGTGAGGAAATCCATGCATACGTAAACGTGAATTTCTAACATTAACATTACTTCAACAATGTAAAATCACACCATTATGTGTAGGTATAGTGACGTTTACTAAGGGAACAGACAACCGACAGGGGAAATTACGTCAGCATCAAAATACATGAAAATCCATCTCATTCAAAACAAACGGAAATCCCAACAGTATTCAAACTTACAAAGGTCACAAAGATTACGGAGACATTGCTTTGAATGAGATGGAATACAGTCAATACATGCTTACCCAGTAAGGCCGCTTATACACTGAATGTGATTCAGAGATCACCGAATCCTGTCAATATTGTAGTCAATATAATATATTCAAGGTTATGTTAGCTGCTTAGTAGTGATCCACCTTTCAGCGAATGCACATTCCAATCAGAGTTTACGTAGACTCGTCATCACAGCTCTTAATACATGCCATTAACAAGCTATATCAAAACATCAATATTCTATCCTAGGTTTAACAGCAACGATTAAGTTAGGAATTTAACAATTAATTTTTAATGAATTGAACATAGATATTCAATGTACAATGTAGTTACACATTGCACTATATTGTTTTTATTAAAATATGTATTATATTCAACACAGCATGAAATGAAATTTTAAAAAATAAGGACAGAAAATATCATTTATACATATATAAATATCGCTAATAACAGTTATAGTGTGAATCTTTAATTTATGTTGTTCATCCTACATAGTTTTAATGACACTGTTTCAAAACTTCACAACGTGTGTTTACAAGATGAGTCACGGTTAGTTAGTCACAGCAATCTTGGTAAGAATGAAGAAAACATTACATCTGTTTTAGTGTATTTTCAACGCACAGTCAAACAAACAATATCCAAAATTATAAAAACAAAAGATATTATATCCAAAATAAAAAGCAAGAGTCGAGAAATAATTGTATTAAAGAATCACTAGGAGTTTGTGAATGATAACATATGTGAATTCTGAGAATGACCGTTATGTACAAATCCAAATGTTTCCGTTACAGCATGGCATTGTATTTCCCGTAGAACAGTATGTCATGAAGCACACTCATTTGGTAACAGCCAATCAATTTATGTATTCATTAAACAATAAACGGGGAAATCTAGTGGAAGACTTCTAAATATAGATATATGAATGTTGCGGAAATTGGTAGAAAGAAGGATATATATAATATTAATATTTCTGAACAGGTTATCATTTTCAAGCATATATAAGTTATCCTACTCATCTATGGGAAATGCTAATTCTGTTCGATGAGAAGAAGGGATAAGTTGGTAACAATAACATAAATGTAGTATATTGCGGTTTATTAATAGATGAAAATTAAAAAAAAGAGTTATATATAATGTTCACGTTATCAGCTCTTGATAAAGACATGATGTTAATGACAATTTGAACTTGGTCATTTAAGTATATGCAACAATGCATCATTTAACCCAAGGGTAATCATTACATTAAGTAAGTTTAAAAATCTCATAAATATTATATTAGAAAGCATATATGAACATAAACGGGCACACAGCGATTGTGTGCAACAGGACGGTACATACTCATTCTTATTGTCAGACACCGATGTATTGTACAGCTGCCATTGACCATATTATTTCATTCATGATAAAGAGGTATGGCGGAAAACTGCCCGTATTTCCCTAAGTCGGCATTTATGAAAACAGAGAAAAAAAAATAAGGAGTAAAACATTTCGTGTAGCCAAAATGCATACAAAAGATACAAAACCAATTGAATATGAATTTTTAAACTGCTGAGAAATTAGGTATTGCTAATATGATACTGCAAATATAGCCATATACACTATATCTATGAAAGTGATGGGGTTTCCCGGACTTAAAAAAAATCTTTCAACACTTTCCCATCCGAGGACCAACTTTTGAATAAACTTTTTGTGACCGTGATGTAATATGCAAAAACAAATCGTATTACGGAAAAGTGGTCCTTCTTTGGGAAAGTGCTCAATTAATGAAAAACAGGGGTGATCTAGTTTCTCTAAACTGCGACCGGTGTTTCTCGGGTTAAATTAGTTTGTAATTGCCAATATCTAAATGTTCCTTGTAGCCGAATGTGTAACGCAGTTTACTTGTGACTAGAAAATAAACGGTGCAGGTTCGAATCCTCCTTCAGTTATTTTTTGTTTTAAATATTTAGGCATGTTATCATTTTCCTTAATAAGGCAATGGTGTTTGTTTTTTTAAATCGATGGAAGATTTTGTTTACATTTTAATAACGTACCTATTGATTTATCAGTTTTGTTAGTAATAATTTCTTAACTATTTAGTACGACATACTTCTATCGAAGCATGTCAATAAATCCCTGTACACGTGTACAGTACAGCTACGCTTTGTAGGTAAGACACTATTTTTGATGAAATTTATGAATTGTTTCACCCTCCAACTGGCAATAGTAAGTATATCAAGTGCTTAAACACCAACAAATAATGCCGAATTACCAAATATGTGGTCTGTTTACAATAATCTATTCTTAGACACGGGATTCCGATATTGCTACCTGTATAAAAATACCTGAGGACGCGTCATAACAGTGCACGGTTGAATGCGCGCACTAGCGTAACATAGCTTTGGGGAAATAGGCATAGCAACCCGCCATATCTCTTTATACGAGAGAACTGGGTTGTCTCCCGTAGATATAAAGTACAACTGTTAGTATAAGTAATCATTATCCATAGATAAACAGCATGTGAGGATGGTACACCTTGGTCATTGAGACCATTTACTATGGTAATATGCAGGTTTACCGTACACACATTCGATATTATATAAGACAGAATACTGGGAGAAAGCAAGCAGAATAGTCTATACGTATACCGGTTTGGCGGTTTGAGACTGAGATGCAAACATCATGTTTTACCAGGAAGGGAAGAAAATCACACAGTAAAAGAGAGATGTAGAAATATCTAGGTTAGTACGAAATTAGTTTAAAAAGTCCTAAAAGTGTTTATTACCTGGTCGTGATCATCATCCTTTATGGAATTTAAAACAGATAGTTAAACACAAAAAATAATGAAATTCTGCCTCTAATAAACTTGTTATTTAAATTTTGTTTACGAGTGTACAAAGTTTTAAATTCATTGAAATGAAATATATAGGAATGTTGTTTGTTAAAATAAATTAACACGAACATACCTCGATTGCCTTGATGTTGATATCAGCTCCCTTGTCCATCAGCAGTTTGATGATAGTCTTCCTCTTGTTGGCGTCAGTGTTCATAACGGCCAGGTGTATAGGATACAAACCAATCTGTAATTACATAGTGTATACGACGCTTATCCTGCAGATATTCTATTTCACCCGTGATTTTTAAGGTGGTGACTATATATTTTTATTCTCTTTTTTTTGTGTCTCCTCGAATAAGGGATTTTGGTCGCTTTATATCAAATTTGATGTCCGATTTATTAATGTGTCTTAAAGCTATGGTACATATGTATGTATTTATATATTATGTAATTTAAGTAAAATAATACTACATTATTTCTTCACGTTTTGTTCCTGACTTTGAGTAGCGAATACATCAAAAGCTATCCATGACGAAGATGATACCTTGTTCGTTTGTGAAACAAAATTCATTTAGCACAACCAATAAGTGTTTATATGTGACGTTTCGATGACTAATACGATATGTACTCTGTCACTTTCATCAGAAAAGATACCTCGTTTGGCTTGTTAACATCTACGTTGGGATCATTGAGTGCAGCCATAAAATCATCGTCCCCCTCCGCTAACTCCTCCAGATCGCTCTCGTTCAGCGACTACAACATCAGTTTAGGTAATAGCAATCAGTAACTAAAAGTACTCATTAATTTAGTGTACCTCGAGAAGTAAGCGTTCATCGACGGATTAATACATTTTATAAGTAAATATTACTTCATCGAGGCTCACATCGATAAATCATTGATCATCGTCAAGTTGTTATACATGGCAACGTAACTATTACATCAAATCTTCAGCATATGAAGCAAACTGATTTATCAAAAACTTAAGCAATTTTTGAACTTAGAATTTCTCATTTGATGATATTACACTTTCACTATTACAATCCTGATAACAAGAGCTACTTTGTACCCTTATCGACCAGTACTTACCTCTGACATTGCTGATATACAGACTAACAACATTATAGCTAGTAACGACATTACGCTGCTTCACAGACATAGAATATGTTTATAGCGTCATTGTTTGATTTGAAATGCATCAAAGCGGAAAATGTACTATTTTTTTCCAAATGTATTTAAAACGCAGTTGAAATTGATAGCAAACGCTACAATGGTATAACTGTTTATATTGATTAGATTTCAATAAGGATACACTGTATTAATAGAATCTCACTTGTATGTCAACAAGAAATATTAGTAATATGTCATGCATACTCGCTGGTTTGTTACGGGTTGATGTTGATCACAGGTTCCTATATAATTATCTTATTTGTAACCAACTAAAATAATCATTTGAAATTCAAAGACTGAGTGGGTTTTTTAGAATTGTTTTCATGTGAGTCTTGAACATCTTTTTAAAAAAAATTGACGAGATTAAAAATTAAGAGATGAAGTGAGTCCCAAAAATCACGTGAACTATGTGTATAAATCTATAATCAGAGGTTCCCATCATGAGAGAGTGATAACTGCAGAAAACAGTACAAAGTCCATAGTTATATGGAACAATGATGAAATTATATAGAAAGAGAACCGTCTTGCAAAAGGACAATATTTGTTAGTCTAACTATAGTCGTATACAAAACTTTGCCGGGGAATAAAAATTCTTTATCATTTATTATGTTCAACATAATGTGGTGTTCATTGTTAAATAAATATATTAACCTATCGGTAGGTACATTATAATAGGAGCGAATGAAGCGGGATCCTCCGTCTACGAGTTACTCTTACCATATCAAAATTCACAGAAATCATCACACAAAACGATAAACAGAACAGGAAAATAAACACAAAAACGAAGTTAGGTAAACGTCTCAAGTGCTCAATACACACAACACAGTGGACTTAATTGTGTCCAGAAAACAAACTGTCAGACAATCCACACGAAACTATCAACCACACCCTGGTGAGAAGAGACGTGCTTCTGTTGGAAGCGGTCGTGAACATACAGTGAGCATGCTGCAAGTGATAGAAATGAACCACCGATTCTAGTACAAGGTCGCTAAATGGGAACCTGGCTCTTGAATCAAATCTAATTTGAAAAACCATTTGTAATGTTCGTAACAAAATATTATTTTACATGCAGATAAATGAATTCATTTGCTTTGAAACTTATTATTGTAGTAAATATGGACACATTTTTCAAGAAATGTATTGTTTTTAAGAAAGATAATTGAGATTTTGATTGAAATCTAATGCTGTTACATGAAATCGAGATTTTGTTAAACGGTAAAAAACTTATTTCAAAAGGAGTAATAAGTAGTCATTATATCGAAAACCAATGTCTTATTTATATTGCCATTTTTGCGTCTTCGACAAAACCCATTTCTAATAGTTAAAAAATTAGAGTTAAAGGCGATCATATCGTATTTATTCTGACAACCGTACAAATACCAGTTCACCAAACCAACAAATCTCCCTAAACCATGTACACCAAACACATTTTTTTCTGGATGACACGATTCCGTGTTTACCCCTCTGCCTGATCAAGATGTTTTACAATTCAAACGATTCGGACTCTCTCCATTACCAAATTACCTCACTATCCACGTTAAATTCCTGAACGAAAATCCAACTATTATTAATGTCTAATTAAAATATGGCTTCAAACATGTAGATTTCTAAGCCATGTACAAACAATACATATCAATGGTAACGACCAAAGTTCTGGATTTTTTCATAAATACAAAACCAATTATTTAATACATTCGTTCTTTTAAATGGTAACAGGAAGAGATTGAGTAATCGATTGATGTAGGAAAAAAACTCATTTAAACAAACGTTATCATACATCGTAACGAGCAAAAGTTGGGTAACTCTCCAATAAATACTGTATTCCGTCTTTGCGTATTGCAGAGTTATCTTCTCTTGGGAGCAGGTATTGATTGTTACGTCATTGGTTTGTGTGAGAAAATTACGTCGTTTTCTCAAAAATTGATGACGTTACTCTCACAAACAAGTGACGTAACAATCAATACCTGCTCCCAAGAGAAGATAACTCTGCAATATGCAAAGACGGAATAAACGAGCAGAAGATACACAAAGCCAATGTATACAAAGTGTACTCTAAATGTCTATTAGAACGGGATGGGTCATTCCCGAAAATCAAAGCTAACACAAAAATGTTCTCGAACGAGTAACGGACAGTGATCGGGTCATCCCAATAGATATATATAAAAAAAACCACTTCAATAGTAACCAGTGACACCGGTTCATTCCCGTTGATAATAATTATGTTCTAATAATAACGAGCAGGATTCGATTATTTCAATTGATATCCAAGAACAAGAAAGAACACAATGCATGCGATTATTTTTAATTGACAAGTGAACACATCTTTTTGTTTTTCGCTCGCTAAACAATCTTACTTGAATATCATCCATCTGTAATAGAACACACCAATAATTATCCTATCTGTGTAAGTCTGTTTCTGTCCATCGACCCAGTACACAACGTCAATATTACCTTAACCGCTACAGTTGTGTATGATGTTAGTTATAGAATAAACACAGTATGTCAACTGTAATTATCCGAATTGAAGATTAAATTCGTTTTCAGTAACATAGTAATATAAAATGCTAAAATGACTGTAATTATATGGTACTCTCAGGTACCAGATACCAGGCATTGCTTCGCCGAAAATCTGAAAATGTTTTAATTGTTATTTTTATTTATTAGAACGTTATTCTTCATAATTTGTTGACACTGGCCTTTTATGGATCGACATTTATTTTTTTATTTAAAAGCTATATCAAAAATGACATCGACTTGGACCAAGACAGACATCTGCGGGCTGACTCAATTAATAAATTCATTGAATTGGAATCGTCATATATCTTCACGTGGTATACCTAATGTTGTCCTTCCAGTGCAGTGCTGCTACGGATAGACATACGAAGAATGGAAACCACTCTATATTGTTAGTATCCCGTCACCATTGCAAAACATACTAGGAAACAAAGTCTACTGCTTATATTTCAAATGGAACGAAATTTTGTATGTTTAGTAAAAGTTTATTAATTGGAAACTTCCAAAAATTTTAGTGTTTCTGAGCTTACTTTAAATCCATAGTTTACCGTTTGCTTTCAAAACTGTATCTATGAATATCACTTTTAACCAAATTAAGAGAACGTACCTCTTTGCTTTTTTAAATCGCTTAAAAACGTGTGAAAATAGATAAAACAGGTAAGTAGGTGACGTACAAAAACAAAACTGAACACGTATTTGATTGATATTCTGTAGATTATGAGTTGTGTATAACTGATCAGTAGACAATTAACAACAGGGCGTCCCACACTCCCTACACCAGACATTACCTGATAATCGTCCTGAAAAACAAGCATACCTTTCTTGTCAATATAACTCTTCTGATTAGTAATATTACGCTAATATGCACGTGTAGACTCCATACGAGATAATCTAGCACGTGATGTGAAGTAATACGTGAAGTAGATAAGTATATATCAAGTTGAGTATGTAGTAGCTACACGTAATAGAAAAAGGATAGCATGCAATAACACCATAACTAAAACATGCATAAAAACTATACATTATCAAACATGCAAGAACTTTTTTAGAAATATATAAGAAAGTAATTAAAATATTATAAATAAAAGAAAACAGATTCATTCAAAGAAATAAAAGAAAACGATAAAAGCATAAACCACAACCATGTTTAACTGTTAGTAGCGCGTGCATTGCATGTTATGTAGGAAAACACGTGTGTGCTTTGAGGAGGATCAGATGGTACAAAAGGAAATATCAAATTTGACATTTTAGTAATTCTTTCATTTAAGTGTCAGGAGGATATGACGCAGAAGACGCGCATGCGTATGGCGTGATTTCTATACCTCCTCGGGTGGTGGATCGGGTGTTGGAGGTGCTTGGGGTTCCGGTTCCTCTTCAACTTCAGGTTCTGGTTCCTATGGTGATCATATGTAGTCTTTATATATCACATATAATATTTGCATATATGATACCCTGCTTATGATTGTATTTGTCTTCCTGCAGTATGCTACTTTCCGCATACCATATTGGCGTGTGTTGTACGCTAGTCGTATGTATGAATGTGTTAATGAGTTTAGCATGACATATGTATCAATATGCTTGAAGGAATATACTAATGAGTAAATGCCAGCCTGCCGTATGAATGAATATGCTAATGAGTATATTGCCAGTCTGTTGCATGTAAACGTTTATGAATGTAGTCATTTGTGGTATTTACGAGTATTATGTCAGTTCGTCATAAACCTGGGTATGATTCTGTGTGTTGTGTCAGTTTGCCATGCCGTATTGTCAGGGTATTGAGCATTAGCTTCAATTCTATCATTAGTGTAAATTGAATAAAATGGCAACGAAACGCGCATTTCGTTTGACGTGTTCTGAAAAGGAAATATAACAGTCTACTGACCTGAAATAAACGCCAAATATAAATTAAAAGAGGAATATATAATCAACATCACAAAAAGTAACGGCAAGGTAACAAAATACAATATATATTTAGTATGTATAATCTAGTCTTTCCTAATCATGAATGCTGAGTAATTTATATAAGGAACAGAAATGTGATTTAGAATGCTTTATGAATTCAATAGACAAGTATAATTCCTATGAGGTAAAGTAAATATGAGGTAAGGAGAATGTAAGCTTGTGTCGATATGATTTAAGGAAGGTGAGTGAAGAAGTAGGCAATTAATATGAGGTCAGGTAATTTATGAGGTATGGAGGTTGTGAGGTTCCTCGAGAAGTATTTTGGATAGTGAAACTTATACAAAACAATGTCTGTGAATAGTAAACCTTCACCAATCACTCTGGTACTCTAACTAGTTGATCTATGTGATGGAAGGTAACCACGAGCTCACGTGGATACAAGTTTCTCTAAATAAAAGGAAGCTACATAAAGAAAAACAAGAACTTTATAAGATCGGTAATGATGAGGTATGAAGGTCATTAAGTTCTATGATTTCAGTTTAAAAATTATTTGTATATTTAGTAGGAAGTGACGGGAGAATTATAATTCCTGTTAAGAAAGGACGTGAAAACCTGGATGTGATGTATGGAGCAGAGGTGATACAAGTGAAATAAATATATGTAACGACCAGGATGCTTTGGATGGTGAAGCTAAAATAAAACGTCGGTAATAAGTTAACATCCACCAGCCACTATGTTGATAGTATCCACCATGCAGTCTCCAATTAACAAACAAGTACCTCAACTTTCGTTGGTCGTTATTGGCGTTATCTCTTTTGATTCCTCCACGATTTCAACGACAGGCAACTCGTGCGGATCCTTCATTGTTATCATATGTTATGATCATATGTACTATGTACCTGACATCAGTCGAAATGTACTTAAACAACATTGTAAGTATTCTTGACAATGAGAGGTCGAGAAGTATTGTAATTCGTACACCATAACTAAGGACCTGTGGTCAGTAATGGGCAACAGTTATGACTGAGATAGAAACAGAAAACAGTTACATATTTTATATCCAAAAACATTAAATTATATAGATATCAAGAACGAGGACATCGCCAAGGGATCAAAAAATAAAAATTTCCGTGCAAAGATATTAATCCAATCAGAAACAATCCATGCAATATCCAGGGAAATTCTCTTTTAATAGAGAATAATAGATAGAAACCGAGAAACGAGGAACTAAACAAACGTGTGAAAACAATACTCATGCGTATAACATCAGAAGAGGATAGTAGCATGCTGTTTTGTATGAACTGCAATTACCGCAGCTCCGAAAGAAGCAACAACTGTCCAAGTAAACAGGAAGACCGTCACCAATCTAGAACAGGGGTATGGCATGCTTAAAGTTGACGATCGGTACC
Source organism: Mizuhopecten yessoensis (assembly GCF_002113885.1). Taxonomy (NCBI): domain Eukaryota; kingdom Metazoa; phylum Mollusca; class Bivalvia; order Pectinida; family Pectinidae; genus Mizuhopecten; species Mizuhopecten yessoensis. Next base: position 1,439,551 of record NW_018403786.1, on the reverse strand, counting down.
TCAGTGGTTGATAGTTCTGCCATAGCTTTCATTGGGTCTTTGATTACTTCAGGTTCCTGCCTATCCATTGTTGATATTGAAGACATAGTTCCAGCTGATTCTTCTACTACTTGTTCTTTGTCCTTTCTTTGTGATTGGGATGAGCCAGCATCCATTGATTCAATAACTTCCGGTTCTGTATTTGCGATTTGTGACTTTAAAGCTCCAGCTTCCACTGATTGCATAAGTTCCGGTCGTTTGTTCCTAATTCTTGTGTGTGGTGACACATCCTCCAGTGGTGTTTTTGAAATTTCCGGTTCTTCTGTCTACATGTACATGTGTGAAAATGATTTTGCAACACTATTTTTATTGTACTTAACCCAACAAAGTATGACTACATCACAAGATGTAAAACAAATAGTATTAAATATCTACATTAAAAATATTTACGATGGTAATGCGAAACTGTGAAATAAAGTACTGTATATTATAAGCAGCCACAACCACTAGGACATTGTATTTCTATTCATATGAAATCTTTTTCAGTAAATTGTTTAAGATTTAAATGCCACTACTAATCACCACAACTTTAGAATTGCATATTGTACGGAAAAAAAAGACATCCACTGCAAGGTATATGAAATGTACAAGCTAGAACTAAGGATACACAGGATCAAATGCACGTGCATTAAATGAATGTTTGCTCTTCATTAATGGATCATCACCAAAACTAAATGCATAAGGGAAATTATTTTTTAAAAAAAATGTCTATGTACACTTGTTCGAGAATAGTGAAGATGAACGTTAGATAAACACATGTAATTGCACCAAAACATTGGGCGATAAAACAAAAGAGTAAAATGTTTATATTATGAACCGTGCTGAATGATAATTGTGACCGGCACACATTGGGTAATGAGATATCCACCAGCAGATTCTACCAAATATTGAACAACGAACTTACGACATACAAACGTTATTGCACTTGTCAAATTTGGTAATAGATACAGTTTATCAATATATATTTTTTTAAATGGACCATACATCTGTTTAGTCTATGTAAGACTCATAGGCGATGCTAGGGCCAAAACGGTGGAAAACCAACTCGGTCTAACCTACTGTTGACACACAAGGGAGATGAGCTAAATTCTTTAATTATATGAATTTCAAACGTAAGACCAGTGCTGGATATTATTTACATTAATTATGAGAACAGGGCTTATATTATGAACCGTGAAATTGCTCAAAAGAGATAAATTTGATTATGAAGGTTACGATTAAACTCGGGGACTACCATATCCACCAGCAGACTTATCATCATGTGTCTTGATTTATAAACCTAGGACACACACAACGGGAACCTAAACTATTACCAGCCAATAACATCACCAACGTTACTTATGTAATATTCTACAAACACACGAATACAAGTAAAAAACCCAGTTAAAACAGAATACTAAACAGTAGTCCAGCAATAGAGGATATAAACAAACTTGTTACACAGATATTTACAGCGTAAAATAACGAGCCATGCACATTCAAGTTCTTAAAAAATTGAAAACGTTTTCTAAAAATAGAAAACCGAGATCCAAAAATGTGATAATGACTTTGCTATATAAATATAAATCGTCTTTGAATAGGGTAAGGCCCAGCATCCAATAAACAAGAACCATGCAATACAAAAAGAAAAAAAGTATATGCCATATGCCGGAGATGAATAAACGTATATAGGAGGAAGCGGGTCGCTCAATCACAGTGATTGCCTTACCAAAGGGATATTGTTATAGTCAAAGTCTTCCTCTTTGTCGCCCTCTTCCTCTTCCTAAAAACAGTACATTACAACACATATACGGAGTACAGTGTAACATAAATACGGAGAACAAAAAGGTTTAACACGTACATGGAGCAAACAATCTAACACATTTTCGCGAAAAATAATTTTCGCGACAGTTGCTTCAAATGACATTTCGACTGCATATCAATATGCAAAAAGAACTTTCCCATATACTCTTGGTTTTCGGTATATATTCATGAGTAAACGTTCCTAATGTTACGACTGTCTTCACAAGTTACAGCGAAAACAAATATGTCCCTGTTATATCCATCTCTTATAATCTTGCTGCCCTGCTATTATACGAGATATTTATAGACTTTTTTTTCAGCTTTTAACAATCTGGATTTTAGCAGTGATTTGGATTGGCTGAATAACCGAGTGGTTTACAGTTCATACACATTCAGTTACACCAATCATTTTATGGCGCATCCCACTTAGCTCAATCTTCTCGTGATTATGGAATCTAGGGCCGAATAGCATGTTCGATTTAAGGGGTATATAACGCATTAGACGTCCAGCTGATAAAAAATATCGTCAATGCATCTGGCTTGTACCTACTGAGCACACGTCTACTGACCTATATCTAGCTTTATACCACCAGAAAACATTACCCAAACTGATAAATATTCCGTACCCACTGCAATAAAATATCAATTAGGTCAGTGATGAGAAGGATGCTAAAATAACTACAAAGAATGAACATAGTGATATCCATGATGGTGGCATTGGAGTATCACAAATAAACACGTCATCATGATAGGAATGAATAACAAACATTACTTCAGTAAGTATATACATGTAATAGGTTATATATTGATGAGTAAGCGTTTATATGAAAGATGATTATTATAAATCGCTTCGGTTCCATCTGGTCCATTAATCATTGGTAGCAAATGACATCCAACAGAGGCCAGGTATGAGCCATGTGATACTTGTCAAGGTCAAGGCACCGCTTTATTTATGATGTCGGGTTCAGTAACAAGATAAAGTTAAGAACTGAATCAATATGTATGCACATTTGTAAATGTTTTTGTTTGCTCCAAATATACGCAACGAAGCATTGTAGTTCCTTGATAAGTAGTACTTTTTGCGCGCGCAGTCACACAAAACATGTTAATATAATTTAGTCACACACCTTAACTGATGTTATCTAGTCACACCTGTAATATTAATAAAAATAATTTCACATTTGGGATTAAAAAAAATAACATTTCGTCAAAGTTCACAAACAGCAATGGTGGATTAATGCACGGCAAATTGTTGGAGTGTTACAAGGTCAGGGTTAAGGTCACAGGTTCCTCGCCTCACCTCGAACGCAAGACTAACACTCGAAGCGTTGTCCTCCTCATCCTCATCATGGTCTTTCAAACCTGCCTGCAACAACTCCATTTCCGCCATCTCTTCCATGTCCTTTGGGGTAAACGGTTGTATGTAGTTGGCATATCTAGTTCTCAGTGTAAGCTTATCTGGTAACCTTTCTAACACTTGCACGTGTGACAATGTTACGATATTGTTACCTTCATATATCCTTCTACTTGTGATAATGTTACACCATTTGTTTACAGGATAACCATCAGAGAGACATTCATTTTTGCTGACATAACACTTATGTTCTTCTGATAACCTTAGAAAGCTGTACTAAACCTTTAAGCCGGGGTTTTCACGTCCACGCAACAGCTAAGGTTGTATGGGAATTGCTTCCTATTGAGACACCCCCGAAAAGATAGAAGGGAAATGAGCAAAAGGAAAGATATAGATCTGATGTGTTGGAATGAGGTCGGAGATCACGTTTGGTTTCGCAAGTGTCCCCTTAACGGAAGACACAGAAGAAAACAACGGATTCTGCCTCTTACGACATACAATGTTATACAGTAGGTGTATTCTTTCCCAGAACATTCCCAGAGTCTTTCACTTGTTACAATGTCACACTTTTAATTATTTGATTACCTATAGAAATCTTTTCATTGATAACATTGTCATATTTTTTTATTATTTAATAACCTTTACATGGACTTTCTCTTGTTACAGTGTCACCCCACTGTTAACTTTAATGGGCCTTACACTTGTAACAGTGTTCCACCTATGACCACCAGTTAACGTTTAAGGGACCGTACGTTTATGATAACGGAATAGACATGCAAACATGGTTCCACAGAATATTGCATAATTTTACAGTAATGATTATCATGTAGCTTCAGAAGATTTCACACTTATAACAATGTCTTACTAATGACTAGCAGGTAACATTTAAGGGACCTTACTAGTGTGACAATATAATAGACATGTAAACATGGCTCCAAAGACGACCTTATGCATTGTTGATCTTTAAAAATGTCTCAACATATTTTGACTAGAATGGTAAATATAACCCGTCAAATGACACTTGCGACTTGATCATTGAGAAACAGACGCATGACCTGTATTATGTTTAAACGAGAGAAGTTTCATATACATACCAATATATGTTGTGCCCTGTCTTTTTTAAGAAGTCTTACGATGTCATTGTAATTCCGTTCCGTGGCCAGAGCGAGGGCATCATTTCCGTCCTAGGGAAGAAATGATGTCGTTCACGTTAATAAAAAGTGAGACGATCTTGACGTCATTGACAATATGTATAGACAATACTACATACACAGTATTCCACATTTTGTTCAATAGGTTAACGACTAGAAATTTCTGAAACAATACATTAAGAAAACAATGTTATATTGAAATGCCCAAAATTATTTGATAAATATTTCAATTGAAAATCATGTGATATTTTACTAGTATTTAAGTACTGACTAGGTCCTTGTATGTGGAAAGGGCGCCCCATCTGACGAGAGCAGCGACAATGTTGTTCATCTGTCCACTCAACCTCAATGGCCGACTCTTTACACACAGGTTCAAGGCTGTATCACCCTCCTAGTTACAACAAACAATGACGTCATGGGTCAGCAAAATAGTCATTTGTATGCGCTTTTGACCACAATGGGAAGAGGACAGAAGGTAGTCAAGTGTATTTAGGTAAGAAATACATAGAAATTGCACCATACATCATTCGTATCAACTCTTCCTCAACGCTTGTTCAGATATCACAAATATCAATTAGACCTTACAAATAAAAATTGATGATGAAAATTAAAACTTTATAAGTGTGTACCCATAATAAATTATTATTTCGATAGTTCCACCATGGTGTACCTATGATATACGTAAATCAAGGGCCATAACTATTTTTTTTATTCCAATGAAAACAGTTTATGATCTTCCAGGCACAACTTATATGCTAGGTAAGGTATGTGTAGGGTTTCATTTAAAGTTATTAATTGGAGTGTTTGCGAAGGAGTAAAACAAACAAACATCGGATCTGTTCACAGACAATAACGGGGGGAAATCAAAAAACAATTAAGTCGGGCAAATAAATTGAGAATACGTATCAAGCCATACTAACAAAAAATGGTTGTTCATTATAAAATATTTAACACATATTAGTCCTTTTCCTTAATTTAAATGGGCTTCTGTAAAGATATTCAAACACCAGTATTGTTTTCGTAATGATATAGCTACTTTCATTGTGTAGGACAGTTAATACTGAATTGTTAAATTAATGGAAAGGAATATTAAAAGGTGCATACATAATTTAAAGTATAATCGACATGGTCTAACTGAGCTACCTCTGAAACGTTTCCGTCCTACTAACCTCAACCTCGAAATAGTGAATACCGAATTACTCTCACATATGTTAGCAATAGTGTACACGCAACGACGGTTAAGTAGGATTCCACTGTATGCGTTTTGATTTATTTATAGTGTATATCAGTGTATTAATACTCACAAAATCCAGAGTACGATTCTGTGTATGCGTTTTTATTTATTCATATTGTTTATTCGTGTATTGGTACTCACAGAGTCAGTAATGTTGAGGTCAGCCTTCTTCTGGTGCATGGCCGTCACTAGAGGCATGGGCGGAAGTTCGTACACTGTGAACACGTAGTGGATAGCAGCACAGCCATGCTGTAGGATACAAAGTTGTAAAGATAACGCTACACGAACATTAATCTCACTTATATTTGACATCAGGTGAAGCCACATGTACATATAGTAGTCATTACATCCACGGGAACGTTTTAAAAATCAATTTATACGAAAATCAATTTATACGAATAATATACGAATAATATTTTCTAAAATAGGATTCCAAACAAGCAATTTTAAACAGTAATGCTTTCTATGTATAATCTTACTTCCTCTCTTTGTTCCCCGTTTTCATAAATATAAAATTGAACCCTTTTGACCCCGGCACTTTTATTGCCAAATTAAGTTAAACGTCAATGTATCCTTAGCTGGTATTTGGTCTTGCCCCTGTCCCACGGGGGAGCACTTTTATTTACATTTTCTTTTACATAAAAATGAAATCCTTGAATAAGATATGCTTTAAACTTAAGTCAGTTAAAATCAATGTGTGAATTAGTTCTAAATGTCTGGTCTCCTTATGATTTACATTTCACCCTTATTTCTCTTGTTGTGACCCACCTTCTAAGCTATATAACATAGATTACTATCCAATTCTTTGTGACATGACTAGTGATGAAACGATTTATCCCTGTTTCCCAATTGGATCCTTCCTGTATGTCTTCACATTTATGTATTTAAAGAAAATGTTAAACCCCTATACCAAATATGTTTCATATTAGATTTAACTTTAAGTTGTCGACATCGGTGAACCCGTTCTTTTGTAGTGTTCTTTAATAGATTTATTTATATCTACCGCATGGTCTTCCCTTTCTCCAAGAAAGGTTAATTCCTTCATTCCTTACACAATACCATCGTCATGACTAACGGATGGTCTATTCCAAATATGTTTTATTTTCTTTTTCAGTTGCATGCATAACTGCCAAAACCTAAATGAAGTTAAAACACATCTACTAGAAATAAAACTAAAGATGCTAATAGAAATCCTGACTCAAAGTAAAACACATTTAAAGACCCCAAAGACGTTATATCGTAGAATTAACGCACTACCGATATACTTACGTCATTCAGTATATTACAGTTAGCTCCCTTGTTAACACTGAGAATGGCATCTTCTTCGTCGTTGTTCAAAATGGCAGCCATCAGTCGTTTCTGGAAATATATTTCATTAGTAGTGCATGGACCTCAACACACGAACAGAAGAGCGAAACCTTGAAATTGTTTTTTTTTCTCTCACCGAACTTGTTTTTTCGTACTTTTATAGTTTAAACGAAATATCCAACCGATTATTACAATACTTTTCTGATATTATCTTGTTCAATAAAATGTATAGAAACTGTCATTTCGATATTTAGATGGACATTGTCAGTGAATGCCATTCTATGAATAAAATGTATCTAAAACAATTCACACTGACGTTTTGAATTGGACATCCATAGTTTTACCATTAGCAGAGGATGCATAGCTGATTTTTTTTCCAGATTTTAGAAATACGAAAAAAAGGCACCTTATAGTAAACAAAAAATATATAAAATGTCAACAGGGAATTTTAGTGACAATAAGAGGATTAAATAAATCAACCTATACCAATATTTCTTGTTAGCCAAGATGGTAGTGCAATACGCATTAATTCTTGCTTGAGCGACCGCATGTAACACAACATCCTCGATACTCCAGGAATTACGCTCACTTTTGCTGTCTACACCCCTGGAATATGTCATAGCAAAATCGAAGGCTTATTCTGCGGTACCTTGTGGATGACACGAGAAGACTAGTTTGATCCTTTGATGTACATCAAAAAAATCTCGCGGTGGCATAACGGTAAAACTTACTGGCTTTGAAGTCGGGTGTCGCTGCTCTGTAATTTTCAAAGGAAATGTATCAGCCTAGTGATTGGTCAGGATTTTTTACCTGACACCAATCAAATAGCTAGCAGCGTGTGCCTTCGTTTTCGCTATGATATATTCCTGGGGTGCAGGGAGCGAAAGTAAGCGTAACCCCTAGATATCGAGAATGGTAACGCATTGAACACATATAAGTGATTCCTGGTGTTCTTTTGAGAGTATGCTCCTAGTCCATACCTCCATGATTAAGAGTCTCTATCTAACTTTCATCTATACATGCTCCACAGAATGGATGAATCTGTTTCCCTGTCCCACTAAAGGTTATACTCACTCCGTATATGACGCCGACAGACCTGCCGTACAAAGCCCGAGCGTCTGCTGGCATCATTGTCCCATCCACACACGACGCAATGTCAAAATACTCCCTGGCCACAGCAATGTCGTATGCCGTACGTAAATGCTGACAGAAAAATGACATGAAATGATGCTGATAAAAAGTTGAAAAATGCATCGTTACATAATACTGATTTCATTGGCGTGGGCATTTTGTTTGTTTAGGGTTAAACTCCCTTGCAAGAGCTGCGGTCTAGTGTGAATAGTATGCTTATGATTCATGTTTAAGTGGACGCGAATACTCCATAGATACATTATAGTAAATCTGCAAACAAGACAACAAATCTGAGTTTACAATTTGAGAAAATGACATGACGGTATTGAATATACAAGTAATAAATTAAACAATACTTCATTAATTTCCCTTTGAGTTTCACACACGTATGTACAGGTATACTTTGCCTACCCTGTTTCGCCAATGGACGTCAGGGAAATAGTCGAGCGCGGCCACGACGCCGGGGAAGGCGACGCTGATATGGTTGTGTTTGATTAGGAGGTGAAGGACACTATTATGATCAGACTTGGTTTTGGCGTTCACGTCAGCACCACCCTTCAGGAGGATAGTCAAGATTTCCTCCATCTCATCGTCCCGACCACTCATTGCCGTCACATGTATTGGCGCCAAGCCATTCTGGATTACAAGAGAACCATACATCAAAGAACATTGCAAGGCAAAAACACTTCAGTGATATCAGTGTGTGATTCTCTCTTATCAAGGGAAACGGTAATGGTATTAAACGTCTACTGAAAGAAATATGGAGGTAAAAATGGTTTCTGTATTTTTGAAATAGGAAAATAAAAGTCTCGGATACAAAACAAATGTGTTGTTCCCTCGTGTTTCTTTTTATAACAGATCGGAATAACCCCAGTCGAGTTTTGTCATTAAATGGCGTGTTTCGGTGTCTAATTGGATGTGGTGAGAGAAGCAGAGGGTTGGACTTACCTTGAAGTAAGTGTTGTACATATCGTCCTTATTCCATTCCTTTATTTCGGCTATCGTACCCTGAAGCAGGCAGTCATAAAACTTTTTCTGCAAGGAACAAAATATCACAACATATATTCTCGGTATGTAATACTGGTAATGTAAGCTCTATATAGACTGTTCGACCATATTTCTTACAGATCTAAGCAAAAGAGGGATTCTATAGATAATCACAGCCAATTCCGAGACATCGTATTGGTGGGGAAAAGTAACATTTCCACCGGTATAACTATAAAAAGGGACAGGTGACTGGAGCTGAGTTAGTTTTCAACGAGTATTTTTCCTAAATTAAAGTCACCCATTCGCTAAGTATCAAATGATCACTTTCCAAACATTTTCTACGATGTGGTAAGTATGCATTTTAGAAAGGTTCATATACCACAACCATTGACATGTTAATGTGTGACGTTTCGTTGACTAATACGATATGTACTTTGTCATCTTCTTCAGACAAACATCTTCAGACAAAAATAAATAATGATGACAGAGTGTATACCGTATTTGTCATCGAAACGTCACAATTAAACACTTAACAGGTTGTGCTACATGAACTTTCTACAATACAATGAACACACCTATTCTAAACCCTGATACCACAGTGGTCTTCTCTGGAGGGAGTAACTATGAACCCGATCCTGATACAAAGTACGGTTCCTTCCCATTGGATAGACTGTAACTCCCAGTCCAGATAGTAAGACCATTTCTCCATGAATAAGGAAGAGAACAGCCCCGACTACGACCTTCTGGACAAAATTTCCAGTCTTGACCCTATAGGTCATTGACCATAAACATCTTCTCTTAATGTATATGTGTCCTTCTCTAGTGCCAGAGTGAACTCTAGCTGCCATACTAAGTTCCTTTCTAAATTCTCTAATTAGACATCACCATATATAGCGAGTGGGTAATCAGGAGAAAAATCAAAAGACAGAGATCCACAGTTTTGTAATGGGGGCAGCCTATTAAATTGTCTCTTTTATATGTGTCACAAAGGGAACCACACAGAAGAAAGATACCAGATTCAGATTCAGATTTTATTTCTCCCAGACATACAAAGTATGCTACAAGAGGTCAATGTGTGTCATGTTCATACATACATGGCGGATAACAAAGGCACTAAGGCTACCATGATAAACTTATTACGAACATTCAATAGCTTTTCAAGTTTTTCTAGAAATTTGCTATCATTAAAACTATTACATTACATATAGTAAATAATCCACGCATTTTAATAAGGCTAGGGTAAGTACAGTAGTAACTTCGAATACATAGTTGCCTTATTTGTTTAACAGATACGTGTTCGCACTTAAATAGATAATGATATTCATCACCAATTTCATTAAAACATCGATTACAAGTTTTGTTTTCTTTTGGTATTCCAATCCATCTTCCAGTTTCTATAGGTACGTGTATATTTGAAGTAATGAACTTAACAATAATTTGACTTTCTTTTGGCTTTAGTTTCGCAAGGTAATTTTCAAGTTCAAAATTTGTTTTAAAATTGGAATAGGTAGATCTTCTTGAAGAGCTCTCGATATCGTTAAAACATTTTTGGATAAACTAGTCTCGTAATCTTTGGGGTGAAGTGGGGTTAGGTTTATGACCGTGTGTCCTGACTGAAACAGCACCGTTCCTTCCCCGGGGGTATCACCGTAACCCTAGCCTTGGTGCTAGCAGTTTGTGGTGTACGATCGCCATCAATCATACTCGCTCCTCAGCCGTCAAACGGGACTGTCACTTCTCCAAGTATGGAAACAAACTTGAACTATCAGATCAGGTAGATCTTACAGCAGAGAACCTATGGAAGTAGTACCTGAGAACGGGTGCTGATATTTGATATGTGATTTTGAAGTGTATGGAGAACTGTTTACTAGCTACGTTGACAATAACACCAGTGACGTCAGTCTTATGGTCATATACTCAGTCTATATTTAAATTATCGGAGCTTAGGTCCATGTGTCTGTCTCGAAATACGGAGAGAGATATTTTCATATATGATACGTTTAGAAGTTCCATACCTTTTAATATATTATGTATTTAGTACACCTCCCTTTTGTCGATACAAATACCTTGACTCTGGGTTTTTGGGAGTACGTGATTATATATGGCAACTTCAGAAAAAAAAAAATGATTAAAGAGGATAATTTTGACAATGGCACAAAAAGAGTCGAGAGAACAGTCGATTGCGAGAGGATTTTTTGTTCTCGTTAACCACCGCCCTTCTACCCTGCCTTTTATCGCTTCGACGTCATTTTAGACCGCTCTCGTTTTAGAACATCCTAAAAAGCATCGAATCAATAGTATGGCTATTCTAGAATATATAGCAAACCAACTAAATATATCACATCTAAAGAGTGGGTTGCAGAGGTATTAGAGATATATGAATATGAAATAGCGATATCTCTATGTTCAAATAAAGATATCGTCAAATGTCATTGTTATGTTTAAGAAGATTAAAGGTGGTTAAAGCCTTGTATACCTCTGAAAAAATAGAGATATCTCGAAAAGGATGAGACGTCTTCAAATGAAACATCTCATACCTAGGATTATATGAAATACTGTACCCCTTATTGAGACAGCTCATTAAGTATAGGAGATAAATGTAAAGCTGGTTTTGTTAACCTCGTTTTTACTACCATTTAAGTCTTGAGATTGTTACAAGGACAATAGTTTTGAACATTAGACTTGCGGAGAATATCGATCTGCCATGGTATGACCGCTGATGTTAAAAGCAAGTACAGCCCCCTGGGTCAGCCGTATGATTAGCCAATTAGATTGTGCGCTAAGTTATTCAATGCTGTTCTTATATGTACAGTTCGTATACTCGTATGTATAACATCTATAAACGCAATCTACCTCTCTTTAAAATACAACAAACAGATGAAAACAGATAACAGGTGAACATGTGGACACAGATGAAGTTATGCCTTTATAAAGAGGAGGTAGCTTTGCCTTAGCTAGTTAGGTTATGTAGTCGTTAGGAACAGCAGTATTTGTCACAGCTAGTTAGGGAGTCTTTGCTACAGTTGAGTAAGGTTGCATATGTCACAACTACTAAGGTAAGGTTGTCTTTGCTGCAGTTAGTTAAGGAGGGTTGTATTTGTCCCAGCTATTTAGGGTAGGTTGTCTTTTCTACTGTTAATTAAGGAGGGTTGTATTTTTCACAGCTATTTAGGGTAGGTTGTATTTGCTACTGTTAATTAAGGAGCGTTGTATTTGTCACAGCTATTTAGGGTAGGTTGTCTTTGCTACTGTTAGTTAAGGAGGGTTGTTTTTGTCACAGCTAGTTAGGGTAGGTTGTCTTTGGTACTGTTAATTAAGGAGGGTTGTATTTGTCACAGCTATTTAGGGTAGGTTGTCTTTTGCTGCAGTTAGTTAAGGAGGGTTGTATTTGTCACAGCTAGTTAGGGTAGGTTGTCTTCGCTACTGTTAATTAAGGAGGGTTGCATTTGTCACAGCTATTTAGGGTAGGTTGTCTTTTGCTGCAGTTAGTTAAGGATGGTTGTATTTGTCACAGCTAGTTAAGGTAGGTTGTCTTTGCTACTGTTCATTAAGGAGGGCTGTATTTGTCACAGCTAGTTAGGGAAGGTTGGCTTTGCTCCTGTTAATTAAGGAGGGATGTATTTGTCACAGCTAGTTAGGGCAGGTTGTCTTTGCTACTGTTAGTTAAGGAGGGATGTATTTGTCACAGCTAGTTAAGGTAGGTTGTCTTTGCTACTGTTCATTAAGGAGGGCTGTATTTGTCACAGCTATTTAGGGTAGGATGTCTTTGCTACTGTTAATTAAGGTATGTCGTATTTATCACAGCTAGTTAGGGTACGTTGTCTTTGCTACTGTTAATTAAGGTATGTTGTATTTATCACAGCTATTTAGGGTAGGTTGTCTTCGCTACTGTTAATTAAGGGGGGTTGAATTTGTCACAGCTAGTTAGGGGGTTGTCTTTGCTACTGTTAGTTAAGGAGGGATGTATTTGTCACAGCTAGTTAAGGTAGGTTGTCTTTGCTACTGGTAATTAAGGAGGGTTGTATTTGTCACCGCTAGTTAGGGTAGGTTGTCTTCGCTACTGTTAATTAAGGAGGGATGTATTTGTCACAGCTAGTTAGGGAAGGTTGGCTTTGCTCCTGTTAATTAAGGAGGGATGTATTTGTCACAGCTAGTTAAGGTAGGTTGTCTTTGCTACTGTTAAATAAGGAATGTTGTATTTATCATCGCTAGTTAGGGGAGGTTGTCTTTGCTACATGTAATTAAGGCATGTTGTATTTATCATAGCTAGCTAGGGTAGGTTGTCTTTGCTACTTTTAATTAAGGAGTGTTGTATTTATCACAGCTATTTAGGGTAGGTTGGCTTTGCTATACTTGAGTAAGGAATGTTGTATTTATCACAGCTAGTTAGGGTACGTTGTCTTTGCTACTGTTAATTAAGGCGGGTTGTATTTGTCACAGCTATGTAGGGTAGGTTGTCTTTTGCTGCAGTTAGTTAAGAAAGATTGTATTTGTCACACCTAGCTAGGGTAGGTTGTCTTTGCCCCATGTAATTAAGGACTGTTGTATTTATCACAGCCAGTTAGGGGAGATTGTCTTTGCTACATGTAATTAAGGCATGTTGTATTTATCACAGCCAGTTAGGGAAGATTGTCTTTGCTACATGTAATTAAGGACTGTTGTATTTATCACAGCCAGTTAGGGGAGATTGTCTTTGCTACATGTAATTAAGGAAGGTTGTATTTATCACAGCTATTTAGGTTAGGTTGTCTTTGCTACTGTTCATTAAGGAGGGCTGTATTTGTCACAGCTATTTAGGGTAGGATGTCTTTGCTACTGTTAATTAAGGTATGTCGTATTTATCACAGCTAGTTAGGGTACGTTGTCTTTGCTACTGTTAATTAAGGAATGTTGTATTTTTCACAGCCAGTTAGGGTAGGTTGTCTTTGCTACTTTTAATTAAGGAGTGTTGTATTTATCACAGCTATTTAGGTTAGGTTGTCTTTGCTACTGTTCATTAAGGAGGGCTGTATTTGTCACAGCTAGTTGGGGTAGGTTGTCTTTGCTACTTTTAATTAAGGAGTGTTGTATTTATCACAGCTATTTAGGTTAGGTTGTCTTTGCTACTGTTAGTTAAGGAGGGATGTATTTGTCACAGCTAGTTAGGGCAGGTTGTCTTTGCTACTGTTAGTTAAGGAGGGTTGTTTTTGTCACAGCTAGTTAGGGTAGGTGTATGCGCTACAGTTAGTTAAGGAAGATTATGAACTTAACAGTGTTAATTAAGGTATGTTGTATTTATCACAGCTAGTTAGGGTACGTTGTCTTTGCTACTGTTAATTAAGGTATGTCGTATTTATCACAGCTAGTTAGGGTACGTTGTCTTTGCTACTGTTAATTAAGGAATGTTGTATTTAGCACAGCCAGTTAGGGTAGGTTGTCTTTGGTACTGTTAATTAAGGAGGGTTTTATTTGTCTCAGTTAGTTAGGGTAGGGTGTCTTTGCTACTGTTAATTAAGGTATGTTGTATTTATCACAGCTAGTTAGGGTAGATTGTCTTTGCTGCATGTAATTAAGGAATGTTGTATTTATTATCGCTAGTTAGGGTAGGTTGTCTTCTCTACTGTTAATTAAGGAGGGTTTTATTTGTCTCAGTTAGTTAGGGTAGGGTGTCTTTGCTACTGTTAATTAAGGAGCGTTGTATTTGTCACAGCTAGTTAAGGTAGGTTGTCTTTGCTACTGGTAATTAAGGAGGGTTGGATTTGTCACAGCTAGTTAGGGGGTTGTCTTTGCTACTGTTAGTTAAGGAGGGATGTATTTGTCACAGCTAGTTAAGGTAGGTTGTCTTTGCTACTGGTAATTAAGGAGGGTTGGATTTGTCACAGCTAGTTAGGGGAGGTTGTCTTTGCTACTGTTAATTAAGGAGGGATGTATTTGTCACAGCTAGTTAAGGTAGGTTGTCTTTGCTACTGGTAATTAAGGAGGGTTGTATTTGTCACACCTATTTAGGGTAGGTTGTCTTCGCTACTGTTAGTTAAGGAGGGTTGTTTTTGTCACAGCTAGTTAGGGTAGGTTGGCTTTGCTATAGTTGAGTAAGGAATGTTGTATTTATCATAGCTAGTTAGGGTAGGTTGTCTTTGCTACATGTAATTAAGGAATGTTGTATTTATCACAGCCAGTTAGGGTAGATTGTCTTTGCTACATGTAATTAAGGAATGTTGTATTTATCATCGCTAGTTAGGGTAGGTTGTCTTTGCTACTGTTAATTAAGGAATGTTGTATTTATCACAGCCAGTTAGGGTAGGTTGTCTTTGCTACATGTAATTAAGGAAGGTTGTTTTTGTCACAGCTAGTTAGGGTAGGTTGTCTTTGCTACATTAATTTAAGAAATGTTGTATTTGTCATAGCTAGTACTTCAGGTAGCTTGCCTTTTACTTCAGTTAAGGAAGGTTGTTTTTGTCACAGCTTAGTTAGGGTAAGTTGTCTTTCCTAAAGTTAGTTAAGGAAGGTTGTATTTGTGACAGCTAGCTAGGGTAGGTTGTCTTTGCTACAGTTAGTTAAGGAAGATTGTATTTGTGACAGCTAGCTAGGGTAGGTTGTCTTTGCTACAGTTAGTTAAGGAAGATTGTATTTATCACACCTAGCTACGGTAAGTTGTCTTTTGCTGCAGTTAGTTAAGAAAGATTGTATTTGTCACACCTAGCTAGGGTAGGTTGTCTTTGCTACAGTTAGTAAAGGAAGATTGTACATGTCACAGCTAGTTAGGGTAGGTGTATGCGCTACAGTTAGTTAAGGAAGATTATATTTGTTACAGCTAGCTATGGTAGTTGTCTTTGCTACAGTTTGTTAAGGAAAGTTGTATTTGCCATTGCTAGCAATTGTATTTTGTCTTTTACTTTAGTTAAGGAAGGTTGTAAATATGTCACAGGTATTGAGGGTTGGTTGCCTTCTACCATAGTTATAGTTAGGAAGGGCTTTGTATGTCACAGCGAGTCAGGTTGATGTTATTTTGTCTGCTACACTGATCCATTTTATTTTTTTACAAAAATACAGACTTTTCTAGTAATACAGACACGACAGAATCTTCAGGTCATTTCAGTACACTGCGATATGTATCTTAAGACAGGGCATACTAAGTGAATGCATTATTAATTAAATAACTTGGTTGATGCATGTTTGTGCAATACATGTTTTACAGTGTGCAGCTAGCTCTACTGAGACAAAATATTCGTGTTGTGTCTGGTAAGACTTCACCGACAAATTTATTATTCTTAAGATGCACACTTACTAAACATTGCTGATATGTAAATACCGCATGTGTGTTTGACAAACACACCAGGTGTTATTTGATTCGAACCGTTACACAAGTTAAGATGAAATTCCTGGGTTTTTTGTTTTCTTGAGATTTTTAATCAAATGTTTGTAGGAAACTATACACGTTGTTCAGTCAAAGCTGGAGAGATCGAGATTGGAATTTTAAATCCAATAAAATATTTAAATGTCTTCGTGTATCTAATACATCTTCAGTATGTACGTCTTTTCGTTTGTACATGTTTGCCAATGTCTGGTCACGGGTGTATCCTACTGTAAGGCCATTGTATGTGCGGCGTACGCTATATTCAGTAAGGGGCTTAATTGTTACTTGTAGATATAACAAGATGCATGTAAAACAATAAACATCTAGGTTTGTTGTTGTTTAAGTAACTGTAACAGTGTATCTTTAGTTTATTTTACAGATAATTCTATGAATGTTGGAATGATAAATGAAATAGATATAGGCGTGGTGGGACAGTCCGAAATAATTACGCTTTTTCACTAATTATAAGCCTTTTCACGATATCAGAAATCCCTTTTTGATACACGAAAATAATCGAATTCGTGACATCATGAATAGACTTCCTTGATATCAGTAAAAAGGCAATAATTTATAAGTGCCTTAAATTTTTCTTGTACTGTCAGAACGATCCTAAAACGACATGTGGATAGGCCTATACGTCAGTGTATACAGTCACTTATAAATCCCCCGTGTTCGATACGTTTGTTACATTTAAACCTGGGTCCTGGGGTCTGTGCACGTACTGTCACGTATATACGTACAGCAATATATATACCGGTAGACAATAACAATAGGGGCTCATTTACATACCCAGGTCAGTCGGGTGTTCTACAATAATACAATGGTTTAATTAGCAGACTTGATTTGACATATATTTATAGATAGGTGGTTTGTAATCCGTTTGCTGTATTTATACGGCCCAGATTAGCCTACATACATACACGTCCCCAATACTTACAGTGTAGAATATATATATCAAAATCTAAACTTAAATATACAGTAGCTATAGGATACCTCAAATGTTTATAATTTCTGTATTTGATGACGTAGCTAATTACTTAGCATAACTTGTATGCTATATGTATCCCCTATCCAAAGATATTATGACGGGTTATGATTTGATATTAAGATACTGGTAGGGGTGTCTATGATAGTATGATAGTCCGGGAAGGGGGGGGG